>NW_028270184.1:10280213-10305213 GCF_037043375.1 Chiloscyllium plagiosum | reverse complement strand
TCTCACGCGCGCGCACTCACGCGCACACAGACAGTCTCTCTCTCTCTCACGCGCGCGCACTCACGCGCACACACAGACAGTCTCTCTCTCTCTCACGCGCGCGCACTCACGCGCACACACAGACAGTCTCTCTCTCTCTCACGGGCGCGCACTCACGCGCACACACAGACAGTCTCTCTCTCTCTCACGCGCGCGCGCACTCACGCGCACACACAGACAGTCTCTCTCTCTCTCACGGGCGCGCACTCACGCGCACACACAGACAGTCTCTCTCTCTCTCACGGGCGCGCACTCACGCGCACACACAGACAGTCTCTCTCTCTCACGGGCGCGCACTCACGCGCACACACAGACAGTCTCTCTCTCTCTCACGGGCGCGCACTCACGCGCACACACAGACAGTCTCTCTCTCTCTCACGGGCGCGCACTCACGCGCACACACAGACAGTCTCTCTCTCTCTCACGGGCGCGCACTCACGCGCACACACAGACAGTCTCTCTCTCTCTCACGGGCGCGCACTCACGCGCACACACAGACAGTCTCTCTCTCTCTCACGGGCGCGCACTCACGCGCACACACAGACAGTCTCTCTCTCTCTCACGCGCGCGCACTCACGCGCACACACAGACAGTCTCGCTCTCTCACGCGCGCGCACTCACGCGCACACACAGACAGTCTCGCTCTCTCACGCGCGCGCACTCACGCGCACACACAGACAGTCTCGCTCTCTCACGCGCGCGCACTCACGCGCACACACAGACAGTCTCGCTCTCTCACGCGCGCGCACTCACGCGCACACAGACAGTCTCGCTCTCTCACGCGCGCGCACTCACGCGCACACACAGACAGTCTCGCTCTCTCACGCGCGCGCACTCACGCGCACACACAGACAGTCTCGCTCTCTCACGCGCGCGCACTCACGCGCACACACAGACAGTCTCGCTCTCTCACGCGCGCGCACTCACGCGCACACACAGACAGTCTCGCTCTCTCACGCGCGCGCACAGACAGTCTCGCTCTCTCACGCGCGCGCACTCACGCGCACACACAGTCTCTCTCTCTCTCACGGGCGTGCACTCACGCGCACACACAGACAGTCTCTCTCTCTCTCACGGGCGCGCACTCACGCGCACACACAGACAGTCTCTCTCTCTCTCACGGGCGCGCACTCGCGCACACACAGACAGTCTCTCTCTCTCTCACGGGCGCGCACTCACGCGCACACACAGACAGTCTCGCTCTCTCACGCGCGCGCACTCACGCGCACACACAGACAGTCTCGCTCTCTCACGCGCGCGCACTCGCGCACACAGACAGTCTCGCTCTCTCACGCGCGCGCACTCACGCGCACACACACAGTCTCGCTCTCTCACGCGCGCGCACTCACGCGCACACACACAGTCTCGCTCTCTCACGCGCGCGCACTCACGCGCACACACAGACAGTCTCGCTCTCTCACGCGCGCGCACTCACGCGCACACACAGACAGTCTCGCTCTCTCACGCGCGCGCACTCACGTGCACACACAGACAGTCTCGCTCTCTCACGCGCGCGCACTCACGCGCGCACAAACAGACAGTCTCGCTCTCTCATGCGCGCGCAAACAGACAGTCTCGCTCTCTCACGCGCGCGCAAACAGACAGTCTCGCTCTCTCACGCGCGCGCACTCACGCGCACACACAGACAGTCTCGCTCTCTCACGCGCGCGCACTCACGTGCACACAGACAGTCTCGCTCTCTCACGCGCGCGCACTCACGCGCGCACAAACAGACAGTCTCGCTCTCTCACGCGCGCACAAACAGACAGTCTCGCTCTCTCACGCGCGCGCACTCACGCGCGCACAAACAGACAGTCTCGCTCTCTCACGCGCGCGCACAGACAGTCTCGCTCTCTCACGCGCGCGCACTCACGCGCACACACAGACAGTCTCGCTCTCTCACGCGCGCGCACTCACGCGCACACACAGACAGTCTCGCTCTCTCACGCGCGCGCACTCACGCGCACACAGACAGTCTCGCTCTCTCACGCGCGCGCACTCACGCGCACACACAGACAGTCTCGCTCTCTCACGCGCGCGCACTCACGCGCACACACAGACAGTCTCGCTCTCTCACGCGCGCGCACTCACGCGCACACACAGACAGTCTCGCTCTCTCACGCGCGCGCACTCACGCGCACACACAGACAGTCTCGCTCTCTCACGCGCGCGCACTCACGCGCACACACAGACAGTCTCGCTCTCTCACGCGCGCGCACTCACGCGCACACACAGACAGTCTCGCTCTCTCATGCGCGCGCACACACAGACAGTCTCGCTCTCTCACGCGCGCGCACACACAGACAGTCTCGATCTCTCACGCGCGCGCACACAGACAGTCTCGCTCTCTCACGCGCGCGCACACACAGACAGTCTCGCTCTCACGCGCACGCACACACAGACAGTCTCGCTCTCTCACGCGCGCGCACACACAGACAGTCTCGCTCTCTAACGCGCGCGCGCGCACTCACGCGCACACACAGACAGTCTCTCTCTCTCACGTGCGCGCGCGCACTCACGCGCACACACAGACAGTCTCTCTCACGCGCGCGCGCGCGCACTCACGCGCACACAGACAGTCTCTCTCTCTCACGCGCGCGCACTCACGCGCACACACAGACAGTCTCTCTCTCTCACGCGCGCGCGCGCGCACTCACGCGCACACACAGACAGTCTCTCTATCACGCGCGCGCGCGCACTCACGCGCACACACAGACAGTCTCTCTATCACGCGCGCGCGCGCACTCACGCGCACACACAGACAGTCTCTCTCTCTCACGCACGCGCGCACTCACGCGCACACACAGACAGTCTCTCTCTCTCACGCGCGCGCGCGCACTCACGCGCACACACAGACAGTCTCGCTCTCTCACGCGCGCGCACTCACGCGCACACACAGACAGTCTCGCTCTCTCACGCGCGCGCACTCACGCGCACACACAGACAGTCTCGCTCTCTCACGCGCGCGCACTCACGCGCACACACAGACAGTCTCGCTCTCTCACTCGCGCGCACTCACGCGCACACACAGACAGTCTCGCTCTCTCACGCGCGCGCACTCACGCGCACACACAGACAGTCTCTCTCTCACGCGCACACACAGACAGTCTCTCTCTCTCTCACGCGCGCACGCGCACACACAGACAGTCTCTCTCTCTCACGCGCGCGCGCGCACTCACGCGCACACACAGACAGTCTCTCTCTCTCACGCGCGCGCGCGCACTCACGCGCACACACAGACAGTCTCTCTCACGCGCGCGCGCGCACACACGCGCACACACAGACAGTCTCGCTCTCTCACGCGCGCGCACTCACGCGCACACACAGACAGTCTCGCTCTCTCACGCGCGCGCACTCACGCGCGCACAAACAGACAGTCTCGCTCTCTCACGCGCTCGCAAACAGACAGTCTCGCTCTCTCACGCGCGCGCACTCACGCGCACACACAGACAGTCTCGCTCTCTCACGCGCGTGCACAGACAGTCTCGCTCTCTCACGCGCGCGCACTCACGCGCACACACAGACAGTCTCGCTCTCCCACGCGCGCGCAGAGACAGTCTCGCTCTCTCACGCGCGCGCACTCACGCGCACACACAGACAGTCTCGCTCTCTCACGCGCGCGCACTCACGCGCACACAGACAGTCTCGCTCTCTCACGCGCGCGCACTCGCGCACACAGACAGTCTCTCTCTCTCACGCGCGCGCGCACTCACGCGCACACACAGACAGTCTCTCTCTCTCTCACGCGCGCGCGCGCGCACTCACGCGCACACACAGACAGTCTCTCTCTCTCACGCGCGCGCGCGCACTCACGCGCACACACAGACAGTCTCTCTCTCTCACGCGCGCGCGCGCACTCACGCGCACACACAGACAGTCTCTCTCTCTCGCGCGCGCGCGCACTCACGCGCACGCACAGACAGTCTCTCTCACGCGCGCGCGCGCACACACGCGCACACACAGACAGTCTCGCTCTCTCACGCGCGCGCACTCACGCGCACACACAGACAGTCTCGCTCTCTCACGCGCGCGCACTCACGTGCACACACAGACAGTCTCGCTCTCTCACGCGCGCACAAACAGACAGTCTCGCTCTCTCACGCGCGCGCACTCACGCACGCACAAACAGACAGTCTCGCTCTCTCACGCGCGCGCACTCACGCGCACACACAGACAGTCTCGCTCTCTCACGCGCGCGCACAGACAGTCTCGCTCTCTCACGCGCGCGCACTCACGCGCACACACAGACAGTCTCGCTCTCTCACGCGCGCGCACTCACGCGCACACACAGACAGTCTCGCTCTCTCACGCGCGCGCACTCACGCGCACACACAGACAGTCTCGCTCTCTCACGCGCGCGCACTCACGCGCACACACAGACAGTCTCGCTCTCTCACGCGCGCGCACTCACGCGCACACACAGTCTCGCTCTCTCACGCGCGCGCACTCACGCGCACACACAGACAGTCTCGCTCTCTCACGCGCGCGCACACACAGACAGTCTCGCTCTCTCACGCGCGCGCACACACAGACAGTCTCGCTCTCTCACGCGCGCGCACAGACAGTCTCGCTCTCTCACGCGCGCGCGCGCACTCACGCGCACACACAGACAGTCTCTCTCACGTGCGCGCGCGCACTCACGCGCACACACAGACAGTCTCTCTCACGCGCGCGCGCGCGCACTCACGCGCACACAGACAGTCTCTCTCTCTCACGCGCGCGCACTCACGCGCACACACAGACAGTCTCTCTCTCTCACGCGCGCGCGCGCGCACTCACGCGCACACACAGACAGTCTCTCTATCACGCGCGCGCGCGCACTCACGCGCACACACAGACAGTCTCTCTATCACGCGCGCGCGCGCACACACGCGCACACACAGACAGTCTCGCTCTCTCACGCGCGCGCACTCACGCGCACACACAGACAGTCTCGCTCTCTCACGCGCGCGCACTCACGTGCACACACAGACAGTCTCGCTCTCTCACGCGCGCACAAACAGACAGTCTCGCTCTCTCACGCGCGCGCACTCACGCACGCACAAACAGACAGTCTCGCTCTCTCACGCGCGCGCACTCACGCGCACACACAGACAGTCTCGCTCTCTCACGCGCGCGCACAGACAGTCTCGCTCTCTCACGCGCGCGCACTCACGCGCACACACAGACAGTCTCGCTCTCTCACGCGCGCGCACTCACGCGCACACACAGACAGTCTCGCTCTCTCACGCGCGCGCACTCACGCGCACACACAGACAGTCTCGCTCTCTCACGCGCGCGCACTCACGCGCACACACAGACAGTCTCGCTCTCTCACGCGCGCGCACTCACGCGCACACACAGTCTCGCTCTCTCACGCGCGCGCACTCACGCGCACACACAGACAGTCTCGCTCTCTCACGCGCGCGCACACACAGACAGTCTCGCTCTCTCACGCGCGCGCACACACAGACAGTCTCGCTCTCTCACGCGCGCGCACAGACAGTCTCGCTCTCTCACGCGCGCGCGCGCACTCACGCGCACACACAGACAGTCTCTCTCACGTGCGCGCGCGCACTCACGCGCACACACAGACAGTCTCTCTCACGCGCGCGCGCGCGCACTCACGCGCACACAGACAGTCTCTCTCTCTCACGCGCGCGCACTCACGCGCACACACAGACAGTCTCTCTCTCTCACGCGCGCGCGCGCGCACTCACGCGCACACACAGACAGTCTCTCTATCACGCGCGCGCGCGCACTCACGCGCACACACAGACAGTCTCTCTATCACGCGCGCGCGCGCACTCACGCGCACACACAGACAGTCTCTCTCTCTCACGCACGCGCGCACTCACGCGCACACACAGACAGTCTCTCTCTCTCACGCGCGCGCGCGCACTCACGCGCACACACAGACAGTCTCGCTCTCTCACGCGCGCGCACTCACGCGCACACACAGACAGTCTCGCTCTCTCACGCGCGCGCACTCACGCGCACACACAGACAGTCTCGCTCTCTCACGCGCGCGCACTCACGCGCACACACAGACAGTCTCGCTCTCTCACTCGCGCGCACTCACGCGCACACACAGACAGTCTCGCTCTCTCACGCGCGCGCACTCACGCGCACACACAGACAGTCTCTCTCTCTCACGCGCACACACAGACAGTCTCTCTCTCTCTCACGCGCGCACGCGCACACACAGACAGTCTCTCTCTCTCACGCGCGCGCGCGCACTCACGCGCACACACAGACAGTCTCTCTCTCTCACGCGCGCGCGCGCACTCACGCGCACACACAGACAGTCTCTCTCACGCGCGCGCGCGCACACACGCGCACACACAGACAGTCTCGCTCTCTCACGCGCGCGCACTCACGCGCACACACAGACAGTCTCGCTCTCTCACGCGCGCGCACTCACGCGCGCACAAACAGACAGTCTCGCTCTCTCACGCGCTCGCAAACAGACAGTCTCGCTCTCTCACGCGCGCGCACTCACGCGCACACACAGACAGTCTCGCTCTCTCACGCGCGTGCACAGACAGTCTCGCTCTCTCACGCGCGCGCACTCACGCGCACACACAGACAGTCTCGCTCTCCCACGCGCGCGCACAGACAGTCTCGCTCTCTCACGCGCGCGCACTCACGCGCACACACAGACAGTCTCGCTCTCTCACGCGCGCGCACTCACGCGCACACAGACAGTCTCGCTCTCTCACGCGCGCGCACTCGCGCACACAGACAGTCTCTCTCTCTCACGCGCGCGCGCACTCACGCGCACACACAGACAGTCTCTCTCTCTCTCACGCGCGCGCGCGCGCACTCACGCGCACACACAGACAGTCTCTCTCTCTCACGCGCGCGCGCGCACTCACGCGCACACACAGACAGTCTCTCTCTCTCACGCGCGCGCGCGCACTCACGCGCACACACAGACAGTCTCTCTCTCTCGCGCGCGCGCGCACTCACGCGCACGCACAGACAGTCTCTCTCACGCGCGCGCGCGCACACACGCGCACACACAGACAGTCTCGCTCTCTCACGCGCGCGCACTCACGCGCACACACAGACAGTCTCGCTCTCTCACGCGCGCGCACTCACGTGCACACACAGACAGTCTCGCTCTCTCACGCGCGCACAAACAGACAGTCTCGCTCTCTCACGCGCGCGCACTCACGCACGCACAAACAGACAGTCTCGCTCTCTCACGCGCGCGCACTCACGCGCACACACAGACAGTCTCGCTCTCTCACGCGCGCGCACAGACAGTCTCGCTCTCTCACGCGCGCGCACTCACGCGCACACACAGACAGTCTCGCTCTCTCACGCGCGCGCACTCACGCGCACACACAGACAGTCTCGCTCTCTCACGCGCGCGCACTCACGCGCACACACAGACAGTCTCGCTCTCTCACGCGCGCGCACTCACGCGCACACACAGACAGTCTCGCTCTCTCACGCGCGCGCACTCACGCGCACACACAGACAGTCTCGCTCTCTCACGCGCGCGCACTCACGCGCACACACAGTCTCGCTCTCTCACGCGCGCGCACTCACGCGCACACACAGACAGTCTCGCTCTCTCACGCGCGCGCACACACAGACAGTCTCGCTCTCTCACGCGCGCGCACACACAGACAGTCTCGCTCTCTCACGCGCGCGCACAGACAGTCTCGCTCTCTCACGCGCGCGCGCGCACTCACGCGCACACACAGACAGTCTCTCTCACGCGCGCGCGCCCACTCACGCGCACACAGACAGTCTCTCTCTCTCACGCGCGCGCGCGCACTCACGCGCACACACAGACAGTCTCTCTCTCTCACGCGCGCGCGCGCACTCACGCGCACACACAGACAGTCTCTCTATCACGCGCGCGCGCACTCACGCGCACACACAGACAGTCTCTCTATCACGCGCGCGCGCGCACTCACGCGCACACACAGACAGTCTCTTTCTCTCACGCGCGCGCGCACTCACGCGCACACAGACAGTCTCTCTCTCTCACGCGCGCGCGCGCACTCACACGCGCACACACAGACAGTCTCTCTATCACGCGCGCGCGCGCACTCACGCGCACACACAGACAGTCTCTCTATCACGCGCGCGCGCGCACTCACGCGCAAACACAGACAGTCTCTCTATCACGCGCGCGCGCGCACTCACGCGCACACACAGACAGTCTCTCTATCACGCGCGCACGCGCACTCACGCGCACACACAGACAGTCTCTCTATCACGCGCGCGCGCGCACTCACGCGCACACACAGACAGTCTCTCTCTCACGCGCGCGCGCGCACTCACGCGCACACACAGACAGTCTCTCTCTCTCACGCGCTCGCGCACTCACGCGCACACACAGACAGTCTCTCTCTCTCACGCGCGCGCGCGCACTCACGCGCACACACAGACAGTCTCTCTCACGCGCGCGCGCGCACACACGCGCACACACAGACAGTCTCTCTCACGCGCGCGCGCGCACACACAGACAGTCTCGCTCTCTCACGCGCGCGCACTCACGCGCGCACACACAGACAGTCTCGCTCTCTCACGCGCGCGCACTCACGCGCACACACAGACAGTCTCGCTCTCTCACGCGCGCGCACAGACAGTCTCGCTCTCTCACGCGCGCGCACTCACGCGCACACACAGACAGTCTCGCTCTCTCACGCGCGCGCACAGACAGTCTCGCTCTCTCACGCGCGCGCACTCACGCGCACACACAGACAGTCTCGCTCTCTCACGCGCGCGCACTCACGCGCACACAGACAGTCTCGCTCTCTCACGCGCGCGCACTCACGCGCACACAGACAGTCTCGCTCTCTCACGCGCGCGCACTCACGCGCACACACAGACAGTCTCGCTCTCTCACGCGCGCGCACTCACGCGCACACACACACAGTCTCGCTCTCTCACGCGCGCGCACTCACGCGCACACACAGACAGTCTCGCTCTCTCACGCACGCACTGACACACACAGACAGTCTCTCTCTCTCACGCACACACTCACACACACAGACAGTCTCTCTCTCTCTCACGCACGCACTCACACACACAGACAGTCTCTCTCTCTCACGCACGCACTCACACACACACAGACACTCTCTCTCACACACAGACTCTCTCTCACATGCACGTACACACACACAGACTCTCTCTCACATGCACGTACACACAAACATAGACTCTCTCTCTCACGCACACACTCACACACACAGACTCTCTCTCACACACACACACATACACACAGACACTCTCTCTCACACACACAGACTCTCTCTCACATGCACGTACACACAAACACAGACTCTCTCTCTCTCACGCACACACTCTCACACACAGACAGACAGCCTCTCTCTCTCTCACGCACTCACACACACACACAGACAGTCTCTCTCTCTCTCACGCACTCACACACACACACAGACAGTCTCTCTCTCACGCACACACTCACACACACAGACAGACAGTCTCTCTCTCTCTCACGCACACACACACACAGACAGACAGTCTCTCTCTCTCTCACGCACACACTCTCACACACAGACCGACAGTCTCTCTCTCTCTCACGCACACACTCACACACACAGACAGACAGTCTCTCTCTCTCTCACGCACACACACACACACAGACAGTCTCTCTCTCACGCACACACTCACACACACAGACAGACAGTCTCTCTCTCTCTCACGCACACACACACACACAGACAGACAGTCTCTCTCTCTCTCACGCACACACTCACACACACAGACAGACAGTCTCTCTCTCTCACGCACACACTCACACACACAGACAGACAGTCTCTCTCTCTCTCACGCACACACACACACAGACAGACAGTCTCTCTCTCTCTCACGCACACACTCACACACACAGACAGACAGTCTCTCTCTCTCTCACGCACACACTCACACACACAGACAGACAGACAGTCTCTCTCTCTCTCACGCACACACTCACACACACAGACAGTCTCTCTCTCACGCACACTCACACACACAGACAGACAGTCTCTCTCTCTCTCACGCACACACTCACACACAGACAGACAGTCTCTCTCTCTCTCACGCACACACACACATACACACAGACACTCTCTCTCTCACACACACACATACACTCTCTCACACACACACACACACAGACTCTCTCTCTCACACACACACATACACACAGACTCTCTCTCTCACGCACGTACACACACACACAGACAGTCTCTCTCTCTCTCACGCACGTATACACACACACACAGACAGTCTCTCTCTCTCACGCACGCACTCACACACACAGTCTCTCTCTCTCTCACGCACACACACATACACACAGACACTCTCTCTCTCTCACACACACACATACACTCTCTCACACACACACATACACACAGACTCTCTCTCTCACACACACACATACACACAGACTCTCTCTCTCTCTCACGCACGTACACACACACAGACAGTCTCTCTCTCTCTCACGCACGTACACACACACACACAGACAGTCTCTCTCTCTCACGCACGTACACACACAGACAGTCTCTCTCTCTCTCACGCACGTACACACACACACACAGTCTCTCTCTCTCTCTCTCTCACGCACGTACACACACACACACAGACACTCTCTCTCTCACGCACGTACACACACACACACACAGACACTCTCTCTCTCACGCACGTGCACACACACACACACAGACACTCTCTCTCTCACGCACGTACACACACACACACAGACAGTCTCTCTCTCTCTCACGTACACACACACACAGACAGTCACTCTCTCTCACACACACACATACACACAGACACTCTCTCTCACACACACAGACTCTCTCTCACATGCACGTACACACAAACACAGACTCTCTCTCTCTCACGCACACACTCACACACACAGACAGACAGTCTCTCTCTCTCTCACGCACACACTCACACACACAGACAGACAGACAGACAGTCTCTCTCTCTCTCACGCACACACTCACACACACAGACAGACAGACAGTCTCTCTCTCTCTCACGCACACACTCTCACACACAGACAGACAGACTCTCTCTCTCTCTCACGCACACACACACACACAGACAGACAGTCTCTCTCTCTCTCTCACGCACACACTCACACAGACAGACAGTCTCTCTCTCTCACGCACACACACACACACAGACAGTCTCTCTCTCTCTCACGCACACTCTCTCTCACACACACACATACACACAGACACTCTCTCTCACACACACAGACTCTCTCTCACATGCACGTACACACACACAGACTCTCTCTCACATGCACGTACACACAAACACAGACTCTCTCTCTCTCACGCACACACTCACACACACACAGACAGTCTCTCTCTCTCTCACGCACACTCTCTCTCACACACACACTCTCTCACACACACACATACACACAGACACTCTCTCTCACACACACACTCTCTCTCACACACACACAGACTCTCTCTCACATGCACGTACACACAAACACAGACTCTCTCTCTCTCACGCACACACTCACACACACAGACAGACAGACTCTCTCTCTCTCACGCACTCACACACACACACAGACAGTCTCTCTCTCTCTCACGCACACACTCACACACACAGACAGACAGACAGTCTCTCTCTCTCTCACGCACACACACACACAGACAGACAGTCTCTCTCTCTCTCACGCACACACTCACACACACAGACAGACAGTCTCTCTCTCTCTCACGCACACACTCACACACACAGACAGACAGACAGTCGCTCTCTCTCTCACGCACACACTCACACACACACACAGACAGACAGTCTCTCTCTCTCTCACGCACACACTCACACACACAGACAGACAGTCTCTCTCTCTCTCACGCACACACTCACACAGACAGACAGTCTCTCTCTCTCTCACGCACACACTCACACAGACAGACAGTCTCTCTCTCTCTCACGCACACTCTCTCTCACACACACACACATACACACAGACACACTCTCTCACACACACAGACTCCCTCTCACATGCACGTACACACACACAGACTCTCTCTCACATGCACATACACACAAACACAGACTCTCTCTCTCTCACGCAGACATTCACACACACAGACAGACAGACTCTCTCTCTCTCACGCACTCACACACACACAGACAGTCTCTCTCTCTCTCTCTCACGCACACACTCACACACACACACAGACAGACAGAGTCTCTCTCTCTCACGCACGCACTCACACACACAGACAGACAGACAGTCTCTCTCTCTCTCACGCACACACTCACACACACAGACAGACAGACAGTCTCTCTCTCTCTCTCACGCACACACACACACACAGACAGACAGTCTCTCTCTCTCTCACGCACACACTCACACACACAGACAGACAGACAGACAGTCTCTCTCTCTCTCACGCACACACTCACACACACAGACAGACAGACAGTCTCTCTCTCTCTCACGCACACACTCACACACACAGACAGACAGTCTCTCTCTCTCTCACGCACACACTCACACAGACAGACACTCTCTCTCTCACGCACACACTCACACAGACAGACAGACAGTCTCTCTCTCTCTCACGCACACACTCACACACAGACAGTCTCTCTCTCTCTCACGCACACACTCACACACAGACAGACAGAGTCTCTCTCTCTCTCACGCGCACACACACACACACAGACAGACAGAGTCTCTCTCTCTCACGCACACACTCACACACACAGACAGACAGTCTCTCTCTCTCTCACGCACACACTCACACACAGACAGACAGTCTCTCTCTCTCTCACGCACACACACACACACAGACAGAGTCTCTCTCTCTCTCACGCACACACTCACACACACACAGACAGACAGTCTCTCTCTCTCTCACGCACACACTCACACACACAGACAGTCTCTCTCTCTCTCACGCACACACTCACACAGACAGTCTCTCTCTCTCTCACGCACACACTCACACACACAGACAGTCTCTCTCTCTCTCACGCACACACTCACACACACAGACAGTCTCTCTCTCTCACGCACGCACTCACACACACAGTCTCTCTCTCTCACGCACACACACACATACACACAGACACTCTCTCTCTCACACACACACACATACACTCTCTCACACACACACACACACACAGACTCTCTCTCTCACACACACACATACACACAGACTCTCTCTCTCACGCACGTATACACACACACACAGACAGTCTCTCTCTCTCACGCATGCACTCACACACACAGTCTCTCTCTCTCTCACGCACACACACACACAGACACTCTCTCTCTCTCACACACACACATACACTCTCTCACACACACACATACACACAGACTCTCTCTCTCACACACACACATACACACAGACTCTCTCTCTCACGCACGTACACACACACACAGACACTCTCTCTCTCACGCACGTACACACACACACACAGACACTCTCTCTCTCACACACGTACACACACACACACAGACACTCTCTCTCTCACGCACGTACACACACACACACAGACACTCTCTCTCTCACGCACGTACACACACACACACAGACAGTCTCTCTCTCTCTCACGTACACACACACACAGACAGTCACTCTCTCTCACACACACACATACACACAGACACTCTCTCTCACACACACAGACTCTCTCTCACATGCACGTACACACAAACACAGACTCTCTCTCTCTCACGCACACACTCACACACACAGACAGACAGTCTCTCTCTCTCTCACGCACACACTCACACACACAGACAGACAGACAGAGTCTCTCTCTCTCTCACGCACACACTCACACACACAGACAGACAGACAGTCTCTCTCTCTCTCACGCACACACTCTCACACACAGACAGACAGACTCTCTCTCTCTCTCACGCACACACACACACACAGACAGACAGTCTCTCTCTCTCTCTCACGCACACACTCACACAGACAGACAGTCTCTCTCTCTCACGCACACACACACACAGACAGTCTCTCTCTCTCTCACGCACACTCTCACACACACACATACACACAGACATTCTCTCTCACACACACAGACTCTCTCTCACATGCACGTACACACACACAGACTCTCTCTCACATGCACGTACACACAAACACAGACTCTCTCTCTCTCACGCACACACTCACACACACACAGACAGTCTCTCTCTCTCTCACGCACACTCTCTCTCACACACACACTCTCTCTCACACACACACATACACACAGACACTCTCTCTCACACACACACACTCTCTCTCACACACACACTCTCTCTCACACACACACAGACTCTCTCTCACATGCACGTACACACAAACACAGACTCTCTCTCTCTCACGCACACACTCACACACACACAGACAGTCTCTCTCTCTCTCACGCACACTCTCTCTCACACACACACTCTCTCTCACACACACACACTCTCTCTCACACACACACTCTCTCTCACACACACACAGACTCTCTCTCACATGCACGTACACACAAACACAGACTCTCTCTCTCTCACGCACACACACACACACACAGACAGTCTCTCTCTCTCTCACGCACACTCTCTCTCACACACACACTCTCTCTCACACACACACATACACACAGACACTCTCTCTCACACACACACATACACACAGACACTCTCTCTCACACACACACTCTCTCTCACACACACACTCTCTCTCACACACACACAGACTCTCTCTCACATGCACGTACACACAAACACAGACTCTCTCTCTCTCACGCACACACTCACACACACAGACAGACAGTCTCTCTCTCTCTCACGCACACACTCACACACACAGACAGACAGACAGTCTCTCTCTCTCTCACGCACACACACACACAGACAGACAGACAGTCTCTCTCTCTCTCACGCACACACTCACACACACAGACAGACAGACAGTCTCTCTCTCTCTCACGCACACACTCACACACACAGACAGACAGTCTCTCTCTCTCTCACGCACACACTCTCACACACAGACAGACAGACTCTCTCTCTCTCACGCACACACACACACACACAGACAGTCTCTCTCTCTCTCTCACGCACACTCTCTCTCTCTCACACACACACATACACACAGACACTCTCTCTCACACACACAGACTCTCTCTCACATGCACGTACACACACACAGACTCTCTCTCACATGCACGTACACACAAACACAGACTCTCTCTCTCTCACGCACTCACACACACACAGACAGTCTCTCTCTCTCTCTCACGCACACACTCACACACACACACAGACAGACAGAGTCTCTCTCTCTCACGCACGCCCTCACACACACAGACAGACAGTCTCTCTCTCTCTCACGCACACACACACACACAGACAGAGTCTCTCTCTCTCTCACGCACACACTCACACACACAGACAGACAGACAGTCTCTCTCTCTCTCACGCACACACTCACACACACAGACAGACAGACAGTCTCTCTCTCTCACGCACACACTCACACAGACAGACAGACAGTCTCTCTCTCTCTCACGCACACACTCACACAGACAGACAGACAGTCTCTCTCTCTCTCACGCACACACTCACACACAGACAGACAGAGTCTCTCTCTCTCTCACGCGCACACACACACACAGACAGACAGAGTCTCTCTCTCTCTCACGCGCACACTCACACACACAGACAGACAGTCTCTCTCTCTCTCACGCACACACTCACACACACAGACAGACAGTCTCTCTCTCTCTCACGCACACACTCACACACACAGACAGACAGTCTCTCTCTCTCACGCACACACTCACACACACAGACAGTCTCTCTCTCTCACGCACACACTCACACACAGACAGACAGTCTCTCTCTCTCTCACGCACACACTCACACACACAGACAGACAGTCTCTCTCTCTCACGCACACACTCACACACACACAGACAGTCTCTCTCTCTCACGCACACACTCACACACAGACAGACAGTCTCTCTCTCTCTCACGCACACACTCACACACACAGACAGACAGTCTCTCTCTCTCTCACGCACACACTCACACACAGACAGTCTCTCTCTCACGCACACACTCACACACACAGACAGTCTCTCTCTCACGCACACACTCACACACACAGACAGTCTCTCTCTCTCACGCACGCACACAGACTCTCACGCACACACACAGACAGTCTCTCACGCACACACACAGACAGTCTCTCACGCACACACAGACAGTCTCTCTCTCACGCACGCACACAGAATCTCACGCACACACACAGACTCTCACACACACACACAGACAGTCTCTCATGCACACACACAGACAGTCTCTCACGCACACACAGACAGTCTCTCTCTCACGCACACACACAGACAGTCTCTCTCTCACGCACACACTCACACACACAGACAGTCTCTCTCTCACGCACACACTCACACACACACACAGTCTCTCTCTCACGCACACACTCACACACACACACACAGACAGTCTCTCTCTCACACACACACACACAGACAGTCTCTCTCTCACGCACACACACAGACAGTATCTCTCACGCACACACACAGACAGTATCTCTCACGCACACACACAGACAGTATCTCTCACGCACACACACAGACAGTCTCTCTCTCACGCTCTCACGCACACACACAGACAGTCTCTCTCTCACGCTCTCACGCACACACACAGACAGTCTCTCTCTCACGCTCTCACGCACACACACAGACAGTCTCTCTCTCACGCTCTCACGCACACACACAGACAGTCTCTCTCTCACGCACACACTCACACACACAGACAGTCTCTCTCTCACGCACACACACACACACACAGACAGTCTCTCTCTCATGCACACACACACACACAGACAGTCTCTCTCTCACGC
Source organism: Chiloscyllium plagiosum (assembly GCF_037043375.1). NCBI lineage: Eukaryota > Metazoa > Chordata > Chondrichthyes > Orectolobiformes > Hemiscylliidae > Chiloscyllium > Chiloscyllium plagiosum. Next base: position 10,288,309 of record NW_028270184.1, on the reverse strand, counting down.
ACACACACACACACAGACAGTCTCTCTCTCACGCGCACACACACACACAGACAGTCTCTCTCTCACGCGCACACACACACACACACAGACAGTCTCTCTCTCACGCGCACACACACACACACACAGACAGTCTCTCTCTCACGCGCACACACACACACACACAGACAGTCTCTCTCTCACGCACACACACACACACACAGACAGTCTCTCTCTCACGCACACACACACACACACAGACAGTCTCTCTCTCACGCACACACACACAGACAGTCTCTCTCTCACGCACACACACACACACAGACAGTCTCTCTCTCACGCACACACACACACACACACACAGTCTCTCTCTCACGCACACACACACACAGACAGTATCTCTCTCACGCACACACACAGACAGTCTCTCTCTCACGCACACACACAGACAGTCTCTCTCTCACGCACACACACAGACAGTCTCTCTCTCACGCACACACACACAGACAGTCTCTCTCTCACGCACACACACACAGACAGTCTCTCTCTCACGCACACACACAGACAGTCTCTCTCTCACGCACACACACAGACAGTCTCTCTCTCACGCACACACTCACACACACAGACAGTCTCTCTCTCACGCACACACTCACACACACAGACAGTCTCTCTCTCACGCACACACTCACACACACAGACAGTCTCTCTCTCACGCACACACTCACACACACAGACAGTCTCTCTCTCACGCACACACTCACACACACAGACAGTCTCTCTCTCTCACGCACACACTCACACACACAGACAGTCTCTCTCTCTCACGCACACACTCACACACACAGACAGTCTCTCTCTCTCACGCACACACTCACACACACAGACAGTCTCTCTCTCACGCACACACTCACACACACAGACAGTCTCTCTCTCTCACGCACACACTCACACACACAGACAGTCTCTCTCTCACGCACACACTCACACACACAGACAGTCTCTCTCTCTCACGCACACACTCACACACACAGACAGTCTCTCTCTCACGCACACACTCACACACACAGACAGTCTCTCTCTCACGCACACACTCACACACACAGACAGTCTCTCTCTCACGCACACACACACACACACACAGACAGTCTCTCTCTCTCACGCACACACTCACACACACAGTCTCTCTCACGCGCACACTCACACACACAGACAGTCTCTCTCACGCGCACACTCACACACACAGACAGTCTCTCTCTCACGCGCACACTCACACACACACACTCTCTCTCTCACGCGCACACTCACACACACACACACACTCTCTCTCTCACGTGCACACTCACACACACACACACTCTCTCTCTCACACACACAGACTCTCTCACACACACACACAGACTCTCTCTCACACACACACAGACTCTCTCTCACACACACACAGACTCTCTCTCACACACACACAGACACACAGACTCTCTCACACACACACAGACACACAGACTCTCTCACACACTCACACATCCCTCTGTGATCTCCTCCAGCCCCATCATGCACCCAGATCTTAGCATTCCTCTAATTTTGGCTCCTTTTGCATCCCTGATTTCCATCCTTCCACCCCTGGGGGCTGTGCCTGCAGCTGCCTGAGTCCTAGGTTCTGGTATTCCCTCCCTAAACCTCTCCTCCTTTCTCTCTCTCTCTGTCTCTGTCTCTGTCTCTCTCTCTCTGTCTCTCTCTCTCTCTCTCCTCTGAGACGGTCTTGAAAACTGACTTCTTTGGCGGAGCTTTCATCCTCCTGCCCCCTCAGGTCATTTCACGCGTCTCTGTCCAACTTCTATCGGCAGTGCTCCTGCAAAGTGGCGGGGGGTGGGTTATGATGTTAAAGGCACTACACAAATGTCAGTTATTGGGTGCCAGTGATGGGTTGGGGGGTGGGGGGGGTTGCGTAGGGATGCAGAACGCACGTCTTTTATGACAATGGGTGGGCCAGCATTCCTTGCCCATTCCTACTTTCCTCTGAGGAGGTGATGGTGGGTCAGCTTGTTGAGCCACTGCAGTCCGTGTGGCGTAGTGACCCTCCCAGTTCCGTGGTTTATGACCCTCCAAACGATCACCGTCTCTAAGGGGGAGCTTTAATTCAGTTGGCCACACTCCACAAAACTCTCTCACCCACTGATTACCAGCTCCCGACGTTTCGGAATCAATTCAGAAACCTCTGCAGGTTTGAAGGAGACAGGATAGAGTCATAGAATCCCGACAGTGGGAAAGTGGGCCACTTGGCCCATTGAGATCCTCTGAAGAGAATCCCACTCTGCATTTCCCATGGCTAACCCACCCTAGACTGAACCCGATGGCCAATCCGCCCTGACCCGCACATCTTTGGACTGTGGGAGGAAACCGGAGCACCCGGAGGAAACCCCACGCAGACACGGGGAGAATGTGCAAACCCCACACAGTCAGTCGCCTGAGGGTGGGAATCGAACCCGGGTCCCTGGTGTCGTGAGGCAGCAGTGCTAACCACTGTGCCACCCCTTATCCATATCCTTGTTACTTCTGTACTGGGTGAGTTAGTGTAGTGTACATGTGCATGTTTGTAACATCATGTGTGTGCATGACTGTATGTTTGAGTGTGTACCTCTGTGTCTATATGTGTGCACCCAAGTTGTGTTATGTGTATATGTGCAAGCATGTGTTTTTTGCCTGTTGTGTGTATGTCTGTTTGCTTGTTTCTGTTGCCAGTCTGTGTGCACACACGTTTGGTTACATGGAGATTATTCATGTGTTATTTATCTGAGGTGCATTTTTGTGTGTGTATTTCTGTGTATGCATGTTTCTATTACCTGTTGTGCACTTCTGTATGTGAGAACGTGTGTGTTTTCATCTGCTGTACATTTTAATACGGCTGTTGTTAGATTAGATTAGATTACTTACAGTATGGAAACAGGCCCTTCGGCCCAACAAGTCCATACCGCCCCGCCGAAGCGCAACCCACCCATACCCCTACATTTACCCCTTACCTAACACTAAGAGCAGTTTAGCATAGCCAATTCATCTGACCTGCACATCTTTGGACTGTGGGAGGAAACCGGAGCACCCGGAGGAAACCCACGCAGACACGGGGAGAACGTGCAAACTCCACACAGTCACCCGCCTGAGTCGGGAATTGAACCCGGGTCTCTGGCGCTGTGAGGCAGCAGTGCTAACCACTGTGCCACCGTACCGCCCACCGTTGTGCGTCTGTTTGCTTTGTCCATTCTGAGTCAGTGGTTGTATGTGCCTTTGTGTGTGCACATGTGTCTGGTTACATGTGGGTTGTGCAGGTGGGTGTGCGTTTGTTCTTTGAGGTGCATGTGTGTGTGTGAAGGAGCGTATATTTTGTCTCTTGTGCATTTTTGCGTGTGCTTGTGCATGTCTGTTTCCTCTTGTCTGTGCGCACATGTGTGTGTATTTTGTATGTGTTGTGAGCCAATGTCGTTTGTGTGTGTGAATGTCTGTCTGTGTCTTACAGCGTGTGTTCAGTCTTTTGCATACACACGCGTGTGGGTGTGTGTGGGGGGGGTGAGTGTGGGGGTGTGTGTGTGTGGGGGGGGTGAGTGTGGGGGTGTGTGTGTGTGGGGGGGTGAGTGTGGGTGTGTGTGTGTGGGGGGTGAGTGTGGGTGTGTGTGTGGGGGGTGAGTGTGGGTGTGTGTGTGGGGGGAGAGTGTGGGTGTGTGTGTGTGGGGGGAGAGTGTGGGTGTGTGTGTGTGTGTGGGGGGGGGGTGAGTGTGGGGGTGTGTGTGTGTGGGGGGGAGAGTGTGGGTGTGTGTGTGTGGGGGGTGAGTGTGTGTGTGTGTGTGTGTGGGGGGGGGTGAGTGTGTGTGTGTGTGTGTGTGTGTGGGGGGGGTGAGTGTGGGTGTGTGTGTGTGTGGGGGGGGTTGAGTGTGTGTGTGTGTGTGTGGGGGGTGAGTGTGGGTGTGTGTGTGTGTGGGGGGTGTGTGTGTGTGTGTGGGGGGTGAGTGTGGGTGTGTGTGTGTGTGGGGGGGGGTGAGTGTGTGTGTGTGTGTGTGTGTGTGTGTGTGGGGGGGGTGAGTGTGGGTGTGTGTGTGTGGGGGGGGTGAGAGTGTGGGTGTGTGTGTGTGTGTGGGGGGGGTGAGTGTGTGTGTGTGTGTGTGTGTGGGGAGTGAGTGTGGGTGTGTGTGTGTGTGGGGGGGGTGAGTGTGGGTGTGTGTGTGTGTGGGGAGTGAGTGTGGGTGTGTGTGTGGGGGGGGGTGAGTGTGGGTGTGTGTGTGTGGGGGGGGTGAGTGTGGGGGTGTGTGTGTGTGGGGGGGGGAGAGTGTGGGTGTGTGTGTGTGGGGGGGTGAGTGTGGGTGTGTGTGTGTGTGTGTGGGGGGGTGAGTGTGGGTGTGTGTGTGTGTGGGGGGGGGTGAGTGTGGGTGTGTGGGGGGGTGAGTGTGGGTGTGTGTGTGTGTGTGTGGGGGGTGAGTGTGGGTGTGTGTGTGTGGGGGGTGAGTGTGGGTGTGTGTGTGTGTGTGTGTGTGGGGGGGGGTGAGTGTGGGTGTGTGTGTGTGGGGGGGGGTGTGGGTGTGTGTGTGTGTGTGTGGGGGGTGAGTGTGGGTGTGTGTGTGTGTGTGGGGGGGGTGAGTGTGGGTGTGTGTGTGTGTGTGGGGGGGTGAGTGTGGGTGTGTGTGTGTGTGTGGGGGGGAGAGTGTGGGTGTGTGTGTGTGTGTGTGTGGGGGGGTGAATGTGGGGGTGTGTGTGTGTGGGGGGGGGTGAGTGTGGGTGTGTGTGTGTGTGGGGGGGGTGAGTGTGGGTGTGTGTGTGTGTGTGTGGGGGGGGTGAGTGTGGTGTGGGTGTGTGGGGGGGTGAGTGTGGGTGTGTGTGTGTGGGGGGTGGTGTGTGTGTGTGTGTGTGTGTGTGGGGGGGTGAGTGTGGGTGTGTGTGTGTGTGGGTGGGGGGTGAGTGTGGGTGTGTGTGTGGGGGGGTGAGTGTGGGTGTGTGTGTGGGGGGGGGGTGAGTGTGGGTGTGTGTGGTGTGGGGGGGGGGTGGTGTGGGGGTGTGTGTGTGTGGGGGGGGGGTGAGTGTGTGTGGTGTGTGTGTGGGGGGGGTGAGTGTGGGTGTGTGTGTGTGGGTGGGGGGGGTGGGTGTGTGTGTGGTGTGTGTGTGTGTGTGGGGGGGGTGAGTGTGGGTGTGTGGGGGGGGGGTGAGTGTGGGTGTGTGTGTGTGTGTGTGGGGGGGGTGAGTGTGGGTGTGTGTGTGTGTGTGGGGGGGGTGAGTGTGGGTGTGTGGGGGGTGGTGTGGGGTGTGTGTGTGTGTGGGGGGGTGAGTGTGGGTGTGTGTGTGTGGGGGGGTGAGTGTGGGTGTGTGTGTGTGTGTGTGGGGGGGGGTGAGTGTGGGTGTGTGTGTGTGGGGGGGGGGGTGTGGGTGTGTGTGTGTGTGGGGGGGGGTGAGTGTGGGTGTGTGTGTGTGTGGGGGGGGTGAGTGTGGGTGTGTGTGTGTGGGGGGGGTGAGTGTGGGGTGTGTGTGTGTGTGTGTGTGGGGGGGGTGGTGTGGGGGTGTGTGTGTGGGGGGGGGGGAGTGTGGGTGTGTGTGTGGGGGGGGGGGTGAGTGTGGGGTGTGTGTGTGTGTGTGGGGGGGGGTGAGTGTGGGTGTGTGGGGGGGGTGTGTGGGGGTGTGGGTGTGGGGGGGGGGTGAGTGTGGGGGTGTGTGGTGTGGGGGGGTGAGTGTGGGGGGTGTGTGTGTGTGGGGGGGGGTGAGTGTGGGGTGTGTGGGTGGGGGGGGGTGTGTGTGTGGGGGGTGGGTGTGTGTGGGGGGTGTGGGGTGTGTGTGGGGGGTGGTGGAGTGTGTGTGTGGGTGGGTGTGGGGGTGTGTGTGTGTGTGGGGGGGGGGGGGGGGGTGGGTGGGGGTGTGTGTGTGTGGGGGGGGTGAGTGTGGGTGTGTGTGTGTGGGGGGGGGTGTGGTGTGGGTGTGTGTGGGGGGGGTGGTGTGGGGGTGTGTGTGTGGGTGGGTGGTGTGTGTGTGGGGGGGGTGAGTGGTGTGTGGGGGGTGTGGAGTGTGTGTGGGGGGGGGTGTGGGGTGGGGTGTGTGGGGGTGGGGGTGGGTGTGGGGGTGTGGGGTGTGTGTGGGGGGGGGTGAGTGTGGGGGTGTGTGTGTGTGGGGGGGGGGTGGTGTGTGTGGTGGTGTGGGGGTGTGTGTGTGTGGGGGGGGTGAGTGTGGGTGGTGTGTGTGTGTGGGGGGGGTGAGTGTGGGTGTGTGTGTGTGGGGGGGGGTGAGTGTGGGTGTGTGTGGTGTGTGGGGGGGTGAGTGTGGGTGTGTGTGTGGTGTGGGGGGGTGAGTGTGGGTGTGTGTGTGTGGGGGGGTGAGTGTGGGGTGTGTGTGTGTGGGGGGGTGAGTGTGGGGGTGTGTGTGTGTGTGTGTGGGGGGGGTGAGTGTGGGTGTGTGTGTGTGGGGGGGGTGAGTGTGGGGTGTGTGTGTGTGTGGGGGGGTGAGTGTGGGGTGTGTGTGTGTGGGGGGGTGAGTGTGGGGTGTGTGTGTGTGTGTGGGGGGGTGAGTGTGGGTGTGTGTGTGTGTGGGGGGGGTGAGTGTGGGTGTGTGTGTGTGTGGGGGGGGTGAGTGTGGGTGTGTGTGTGTGGGGGGGGTGAGTGTGGGTGTGTGTGTGGTGTGGGGGGGTGAGTGTGGGTGTGTGTGTGGTGTGGGGGGGGTGAGTGTGGGTGTGTGTGTGGTGTGGGGGGGTGAGTGTGGGTGTGTGTGTGTGTGGGGGGTGAGTGTGGGTGTGTGTGTGTGTGGGGGGTGAGTGTGGGGTGTGTGTGTGTGTGGGGGGTGAGTGTGGGTGTGTGTGTGTGGTGTGTGTGGGGGGGGGTGAGTGTGGGTGTGTGTGTGTGTGTGGGGGGGTGAGTGTGGGTGTGTGTGTGTGTGGGGGGGGTGAGTGTGGGTGTGTGTGTGTGTGGGGGGGTGAGTGTGGGTGTGTGTGTGTGTGTGGGGGGTGAGTGTGGGTGTGTGTGTGTGTGTGGGGGGGGTGAGTGTGGGTGTGTGTGTGTGTGGGGGGGGTGAGTGTGGGTGTGTGTGTGGTGTGGGGGGGTGAGTGTGGGTGTGGTGTGTGTGGGGGGGGTGAGTGTGGGGGTGTGTGTGGTGTGGGGGGGGTGGTGTGGGTGTGGTGTGTGGGGGGGGTGAGTGTGGGTGTGTGTGTGGTGTGGGGGGGGTGAGTGTGGGTGTGTGTGTGTGGGGGGGTGAGTGTGGGGGTGTGTGTGAGTGTGGGGGGGTGAGTGTGGGTGTGTGTGTGTGGGGGGGGTGAGTGTGGGTGGGTGTGTGTGTGGGGGGGTGAGTGTGGGTGTGTGTGTGTGGGGGGGGTGAGTGTGGGTGTGTGTGTGCGTGTGGGGGGTGAGTGTGGGTGTGTGTGTGTGGGGGGGGTGAGTGTGGGGTGTGTGTGGTGTGGGGGGTGAGTGTGGGTGTGTGTGTGTGGGGGGGTGAGTGTGGGTGTGTGTGTGTGTGTGGGGGGGGGTGAGTGTGGGTGTGTGTGTGTGTGGGGGGGGTGAGTGTGGGTGTGTGTGTGTGTGGGGGGTGAGTGTGGGTGTGTGTGCGGTGTGGGGGGGTGAGTGTGGGTGTGTGTGTGTGTGGGGGGGTGAGTGTGGGTGTGTGTGTGTGTGTGGGGGGTGAGTGTGGGTGTGTGTGTGGTGTGGGGGGGTGAGTGTGGGTGTGTGTGTGCGTGTGGGGGGTGAGTGTGGGGTGTGTGTGTGCGTGTGGGGGGTGAGTGTGGGGTGTGTGTGTGCGTGTGGGGGGTGAGTGTGGGTGTGTGTGTGTGTGGGGGTGAGTGTGGTGTGTGGGGGGTGAGTGTGGGGGGTGTGTGTGTGTGTGTGGGGGGTGAGTGTGGGTGTGTGTGTGCGTGTGGGGGGTGAGTGTGGGTGTGTGTGTGCGTGTGGGAGGTGAGTGTGGGTGTGTGTGTGCGTGTGGGAGGTGAGTGTGGGTGTGTGTGTGCGTGTGGGGGGTGAGTGTGGGTGTGTGTGTGTGTGTGGGGGGGTGAGTGTGGGTGTGTGTGTGCGTGTGGGGGGTGAGTGTGGGTGTGTGTGTGGGGGGGTGAGTGTGGGGGGGTGTGTGTGTGTGGGGGGGGTGAGTGTGGGGTGTGTGTGTGTGTGGGGGGGTGTGTGTGG
>NW_028270184.1:10169237-10279713 GCF_037043375.1 Chiloscyllium plagiosum | reverse complement strand
TGAGTGGGGAGAGCATTGTGGGGGGAAGGTGAGAGGGGGGCATTGTGGGGGGAAGGTGAGGAGGAGGGCATTGTGGGGGGGAAGGTGAGGGGGCGGGCATTGTGGGGGGTAGGTGAAGGGGAGGGCAATGTGGGGGGGAAGGTGAGGGGCGGGCATTGTGGGGGGAAGGTGAGTGGGGAGGGCATTGTGGGGGGAAGGTGAGTGGGGAGGGCATTGTGGGGGGGAAGGTGAGTGGGGAGGGCATTGTGGGGGGAAGGTGAGTGGTGAGGGCATTGTGGGGTGGGGAAGGTGAGGGGGGAGGGCATTGTGAGGGGGAAGGTGAGTGGGGAGGCCATTGTGGGGGGGGGGAAGGTGAGTGGGGAGGGTATTGTGGGGGGAAGGTGAGTGGGGAGGGCATTGGTGGGGGGGAAGGTGAGTGGGGAGGGCATTGTGAGGGGGGAAGGTGAGTGGGGAGGGCATTGTGGGGGGGGCTAAGGTGAGTGGGGAGGGTATTGTGAGGGGGAAGGTGAGTGGGGAGAGCATTGTGGGGGGGGAAGGTGAGTGGGGAGAGCATTGTGGGGGGGAAGGTGAGTGGGGAGAGCATTGTGTGGGGGGAAGGTGAGGGGAGGGCATTATGAGGGAGAAGGTGAGTGGGGAGGGCATTGTGAGGGGGAAGGTGAGTGGGGAGGGCATTTATGGGGGGGGGAAGGTGATTGGGGAGAGCATTGTGGGGGGGAAGGTGAGTGGGGAGAGCATTGTGGGGGGGGGAGGTGAGTGGGGAGAGCATTGTGGGGGAAAGGTGAGGGAGGAGGGCATTGTGGGGGGAAAGGTGAGGGGGAGGGCATTGTGGGGGGAAAGGTGAGGTGGAGGGCATTGTGGGGGGGGAGAAGGTGAGGGTGAGGGCATTCTGAGGGGGAAGGTGAGGGGAGGGCATTGTGGGGGGGAAGGTGAGGGGGAGGGCATTGTGTGGGGGGAAGGTGAGAGGGAGGGTATTGTGGGGAGGGAAGGTGAGGGTGAGGGCATTCTGAGGGGGAAGGTGAGGGAGAGGGCATTGTGGGGGGGTAGGTGAGGGGGAGGGCATTGTGTGGGAGAAGGTGAGTGGGGAGGGCATTGCGGGGGGAAGTTGAGGGGAGGGGCATTGCGGGGGGGGAAGGTGAGGGGGAGGGCATTGTGGGGGGAAGGTGAGGGGGAGGGCATTGTGGGGGGAAGGTGAGGGAGGGCATTGTGGCGGGGGAAGGTGAGGGGGCGGGCATTGTGGGGGAAAGGTGAGGGAGGAGGGCATTGTGGGGGGGAAGGTGAGGGGGAGGGCATTGTGGGGGGAAAGGTGAGGGGGAGGGCATTGTGTGGGGGGGAAGGTGAGAGGGAGGGTATTGTGGGGGGGGGAAGGTGAGGGTGAGGGCATTCTGAGGGGGAAGGTGAGGGAGAGGGCATTGTGGGGGGGTAGGTGAGGGGGAGGGCATTGTGTGGGAGAAGGTGAGTGGGGAGGGCATTGCGGGGGGGAAGTTGAGGGGGAGGGCATTGCGGGGGGGGAAGGTGAGGGGGAGGGCATTGTGGGGGGGAAGGTGAGGGGAGGGCATTGTGGGGGAAGGTGAGGGGGAGGGCATTGTGGCGGGAGAAGGTGAGGGGGCGGGCATTGTGGGGGGGAAGGTGAGGAGGAGGGCATTGTGGGGGGGGGGAAGGTGAGGGGGAGGGCATTGTGAGGGAGAAGGTGAGTGGGGAGGGCACTGTGGGGGGGAAGGTGAGTGGGGAGAGCATTGTGGGGGGAAAGGTGAGGGAGGAGGGCATTGTGGGGGGGAAGCTGAGGGGGAGGGCATTGTGGGGGGAAAGGTGAGGGGGAGGTCATTGTGAGGGAGAAGGTGAGTGGGGAGGGCATTGTGGGGGGGGGGGAAGGTGAGGGTGAGGGCATTGTGAGGGAGAAGGTGAGTGGGGAGGGCACTGTGGGGGGAAAGGTGAGGGAGGAGGGCATTGTGGGGGGAACGTGAGGGGGTGGGCATTCTGAGGGGGAAGGTGAGGGGGAGGGCATTGTGGGGGGGAAGGTGAGGGGGAGGGCATTGTGTGGGGGGAAGGTGAGGGGGAGGGCATTGTGTGGGGGGAAGGTGAGGGGGAGGGCATTGTGTGGGGGGAAGGTGAGGGGGAGGGCATGTGTGGGGGAAGGTGAGGGGGAGGGCATTGGTGGGGGGAAGGTGAGGGGGAGGGCATTGTGTGGGGGGAAGGTGAGGGGGAGGGCATTGTGGGGGGAAGGTGAGGGGGAGGGCATTGTGGGGGGGAAGGTGAGTGGGGAGGGCATTGTGGGGGGGGGGAAGGTGAGGGTGAGGGCATTCTGAGGGGAGGTGAGGGGGAGGGCATTGTGGGGGGGAAGGTGAGGGGGAGGGCATTGTGGGGGGAAGGTGAGGGGGAGGGTATTGTGTGGGGGGAAAGTGAGGGGGAGGGCATTGTGGGGGGAAAGGTGAGGGGGAGGGCATTGTGGGGGGAAGGTGAGGGAGAGGGCATTGTGGGGGGAAGGTGAGGGACAGGGCATTGTGGGGGGAAGGTGAGGGGGAGGGTACTGTGTGGGGCGAAAGTGAGGGGGAGGGCATTGTGGGGGGAAAGGTGAGGGGGAGGGCATTGTGGGGGGAAGGTGAGGGGGAGGGCATTGTGGGGGGAAGGTGAAGGGGAGGGCATTGTGGGGGGAAGGTGAAGGGGAGGGCATTGTGGGGGGAAGGTGAGGGAGGAGGGCATTGTGGGGGGAAGGTGAGGGGGAGGGCATTGTGGGGGGGGAAGGTAAGGGGGATGGCATTGTGGGGGGGAAGGTGAGTGGGGAGGGCATTGTGGGGGGAAGGTGAGGGGGAGGGCATTGTGGGGGGATGTTGAGGGGGAGGTCATTGTGGGGGGGAAAGGTGAGGGGGAGGGCATTGTGGGGGGAAGGTGAGGGAGAGGTCATTGTGGGGAGGAAGGTGAGGGGAAGGTCATTGTGGGGAGGAAGGTGAGGGGGATGGCATTGTGGGGGGAAGGTGAGGGGGAGGGCATTGTGGGGGGGAAGGTAAGTGGGGAGGGCATTGTGGGGGGGATGGTGAGTTGGGGAGGGCACTGTGTGGGGGGTAGGTGAGTGGGGAGGGCATTGTGGGGGGGAAGGTGAGGGGGAGGGCATTGTGGGGGGAAAGGTAAGTGGGGAGGGCATTGTGGGGGGGAAGGTGAGGGTGAGGGCATTCTGAGGGGGAAGGTGAGGGAGAGGGCATTGTGGGGGAAGGTGAGGGGGGAGGGCATTGTGGGGGGGAAGGTGAGGGGGGAGGGCATTGTGGGGGGAAGGTGAGGGGGGAGGGCATTGTGGCGGGGGAAGGTGAGGGGGCGGGCATTGTGGGGAAAGGTGAGGGAGGAGGGCATTGTGGGGGGGAAGGTGAGGGGAGGGCATTGTGGGGGGAAAGGTGAGGGGGAGGGCATTGTGGGGGGGAGAAGGTGAGGGTGAGGGCATTCTGAGGGGGAAGGTGAGGGGGAGGGCATTGTGGGGGGGGAAGGTGAGGGGGAGGGCATTGTGTGGGGGGAAGGTGAGAGGGAGGGTATTGTGGGGGGGGGGAAGGTGAGGGTGAGGGCATTCTGAGGGGGAAGGTGAGGGAGAGGGCATTGTGGGGGGGGTAGGTGAGGGGGAGGGCATTGTGTGGGAGAAGGTGAGTGGGGAGGGCATTGCGGGGGGGAAGTTGAGGGGAGGGCATTGCGGGGGGGGAAGGTGAGGGGGAGGGCATTGTGGGGGGAAGGTGAGGGGGAGGGCATTGTGGGGGGATGTTGAGGGGGAAGTCATTGTGGGAGGAAGGTGAGGGGTAGGGCATTGTGGGGGGAAGGTGAGGGGGAGGTCATTGTGGGGGGAAGGTAAGAGGGAGGTCATTGTGGGGGATGTTGAGGGGGAGGTCATTGTGGGGGGGGAAGGTGAGTGGGGAGGGCATTGTGGGGGGGGAAGGTGAGGGGGAGGTCATTGTGGGGGGGAAGGTGAGGGGGAGGGCATTGTGGAGGGGAAGGTGAGGGGGACGTCATTGTGGAGGGGGAAGCTGAGGGGGACGTCATTGTGGGGGGATGTTGAGGGGGAGGTCATTGTGGGGGGGTGAAGGTGAGGGGGAGGGCATTGTGGGGGGGGAAGGTGAATGGGGAGGGCATTGTGGGGGGAAGGTGAGGGGGAGGGCATTGTGGGGGGGAAGGTGAGGGAAAGGTCATTGTGGGGAGGAAGGTGAGGGGGAGGGCATTGTGAGGGGGATGTTGAGGGGGAGGTCATTGTGGGGGGGAAGGTGAGTGGGGAGGGCATTGTGGGGTGGGGAAGGTGAGGGGAAGGCATTGTGAGGGGGAAGGTGAGGGGGAGGGCATTGTGAGGGGGAAGGTGAGTGGGGAGGGCATTGTGAGGGGGAAGGTGAGTGGGGAGGGCATTGTGTGGGGGGAAGGTGAGGGGGAGGGCATTGTGGGGGGGAAGGTGAGTGGGGGGGGCATTGTGAGGGGGAAGGTGAGTGGGGAGGGCATTGTGGGGGGTAGGTGAGGGGGAGGGCATTGTGTGGGGGGAAGGTGAGGGGGAGGGCATTGTGAGGGGGAAGGTGAGTGGGGAGGGCATTGGTGGGGGGAAGGTGAGTGGGGAGGGCATTGTGGGGGGAAGGTGAGGGGGAGGGCATTGTGGGGGGGGAAGGTGAGGGGGAGGGCATTGTGAGGGAGAAGGTGAGTGGGGAGGGCATTGTGAGGGGGAAGGTGAGTGGGGAGGGCATTGGTGGGGGGAAGGTGAGTGGGGAGAGCATTGTGGGGGGTAGGTGAGTGGGGAGGGCATTGTGGGGGGATGGTGAGTGGGGAGGGCATTGTGGGGGGGAAGGTGAGGGGGAGGGCATTGTGGGGGGGAAGGTGAGTGGGGAGGGCATTGTGGGGGGAAGGTGAGGGAGGAGGGTATTGTGGGGGTGGAAGGTGAGTGGGGAGGGCATTGTGGGGGGAAGAAGGTGAGTTGGGAGGGCATTGTGGGGGGAGGAAGGTGAGTTGGGAGGGCACTGTGTGGGGGGGAAGGTGAGGGGAGAGGGCACTGTGTGGGGGGGAAGGTGAGGGGAGAGGGCACTGTGTGGGGGGGAAGGTGAGGGGAGAGGGCACTGTGTGGGGGGAAGGTGAGGGGGAGGGCACTGTGTGGGGGGGAAGGTGAGGGGAGAGGGCACTGTGTGGGGGGGAAGGTGAGGGGAGAGGGCACTGTGGGGGGGAAGGTGAGGGGAGAGGGCACTGTGTGGGGGGAAGGTGTGGGGAGAGGGCACTGTGGGGGGGAAGGTGAGGGGAGAGGGCACTGTGTGGGGGAAGGTGAGGGGGAGGGCACTGTGTGGGGGGGAAGGTGAGGGGGAGGGCATTGTGTGGGGGGAAAGGTGAGGGGGAGGGCACTGTGTGGGGGGAAGGTGAGGTGGGAGGGCATTGTGTGGGGGGAAGGTGAGGGGGAGGGCACTGTGTGGGGGGGGAAGGTGAGGGGAGAGGGCACTGTGGGGGTGGGGTAATGGTGGGAAACAGGCGAGGGGGAGTAGTGAGTTTTCCGGGAGCGACCCGAGGACGCCACTGGCGCCAGATGAATGAAGGCTGTCCGAAAGGGCCTCTGCTCCACCTCTTGGCGGTCGAGTTGCCCTTTTCGGGGAGGAGTGGGGAGGGGGGGGGGGGGAAGGTGTGGGTGAGGTGTCTGCCCGGTCGGCCCCTAAACCCCTCCCCTCCTGCCCCCACCCAACCACCATGTCGCCGTCGGCAACTCACCGTCTTCGTGGGGTCGAATACTGCGATAGGTCCGAATGGTCACTGACACCTTGGATTTGACCAGCCGGCAAGGACCCGCGATGCTCGGTATCGGTACTGTCTCCTACACATCAATCCCCCTGTCGAGGCGAGGGGGGGGGGGGGGGGGGAGTTGGGGAAAAGGAGGACAATTCACTTCAAGGATGATAAGGCCTCAGGCTGGGGTTTGGGGGCCTCCCCCTCTCGGTTGCTATGGCCCCATTCCCTTCCCCGTCTCCCCCCCTCCCTACCCTCACTGCGAGTACCCACAATTCCTCCGCTGTTGGCCACCGGGAGCCGCCCTCTCCCCTCCCCTCCACCCACCACCCTCCAATTCCGCCCCCACTCCCTCCCCCCCCCCCCCGCCCCCCCCCGTTCTCACCCCCTTTGACCTGACACTGCCCACCCCACCCCTCCCCTCACACAAAACGCCCCATTCTCAGCACCCCCACCGGCCTTGGCAAGGGCCTGAAGGGCGCTACAGCAATGTGGCTCGCTGTCGCCGACCGCTTCCTGCTTCTCTCCTCCTCCCCCCCCCCCCCCCCCCACGCTCCCCCCACACCCCTTCCGCGCAAGGAGGGGCGCGACGGCGCTTTGGTCTGGACGGGGAAGTGACAGAGAGTTTCTCAACGCCCGGCCCGCGACCTGCTGAAGAAAGTGAGGGCCGGCACCTGACAGCGTAAGGAGCCCAGTGGGTGAGGGGGAGGAACTGGAAACGATGGCACTGGGCGCGAGATTCCCGCGCCTCCCGGGGTCCCGAAGCGTGCTGGGAGGTGGGTATTTCAAAATGGTCGGGCCCCCCTCTATCCCCCCCCCCCCCCCACACCTCTCTCTGACCTGTTCCCCACCCGTCCTGCGATCCCTCTCCCCCTCTCTTTGGTTCGGCCTCTCGGCCTGGCTCACTTACCCAGTTTGAGGATAGTGTTGAAAGCGTTGAATGGGTAGCCTCCCTTGCAACCTCTGTCCCAACTGTCGCAGTCCAGGAGTTCTGAGTGGGAGGTGAATGGGTGAGGTCAGGACACAGTATAGGACCCTGGCAAAGCCAACGATGGAGCAAGGCCAGAATCAGCAACTCCCCCCCCCCCCCCGCCCCCCAAAACCCCCAGCCCCACCCCACTTGCCTTGCTCCGACAGGACTACCAGCCGCCTCCTCCTGATGTACCACACCGACTCGATATTAGCCACAACACCAAAGGCCCAACAGGAGCGACAGCGACCCTGGAGAGGAACGTCAGGCATTGAGCTGTCGAATATCCAGGTCAACAAACACACCGACTCTCATTTTCCCCCCCCCCCCCACCCCCGACCTCGGTCCCTGGACTGGGGGGAAACGAGGTCGGGGAAGGGAATGGGGTTAAAGGGGAAGATGAAAGAGGGACAGAAGGAGAAGGGAGAGAGAAAGAGAATGGGGAGAGAAGGGGAAGGGGAAGAGGGGAGAGGAAACGGAGGGGGGAGAGAAAGCGGAGGGCTGAGACGGGGAGGGAGAGAGAAGGGCAGGCATGTGGTCCCTGTCCTGGGGAGTGTTTGATGGGGACAATGTAGAGGGAGCTTGACTCTGTATCTAACCCCGTGCTGTCCCTGTCCTGGGGAGTGTTTGATGGGGGACAGTGCAGAGGGAGCTTTACTCTGTATCTAACCCCGTGCTGTCCCTGTCCTGGGGAGTGTTTGATGGGGGACAGTGCAGAGGGAGCTTTTCTCTGTATCTAACCCCGTGCTGTCCCTGTCCTGGGGAGTGTTTGATGGGGGGGACAGTGTAGAGGGAGCTTTACTCTGTATCTAACCCCGTGCTGTCCCTGTCCTGGGGAGTATTTGAAGGGGGATAGTGTAGAGGGAACTCTACTCTGTATCTAACCCCATGCTGTCCCTGTCCTGGGGAGTGTTTGTTGGGGGGACAGTGTAGAGGGAGTTTTACTCTGTATCTAACCCCATGCTGTCCCTGTCGTGGGGAGTGTTTGATGGGGGACAGTGTAGAGGGAGCTTTACTCGTATCTAACCCCGTGCTGTCCCTGTCCTGGGGAGTGTTTGATGGGGGACAGTGTAGAGGGAGCTTGACTCTGTATCTAACCCCGTGCTGCCCCTGTCCTGGGGAGTGTTTGATGGGGGACAGTGTAGAGGGAGCTTTATTCTGTATCTAACCCCGTGCTGTCCCTGTCCTGGGGAGTGTTTGATGGGGGACAGTATAGAGAGAGCTTTACTCTGTATCTAACCCCGTGCTGTCCCTGTCCTGGGGAGTGTTTGATGGGGACATTATCCAGGCTTGAAATGATTGTGGAGCAGAGAGAATTGCTCTGACTGCTGGACTGGGGTTATACAGACCTGGTTTTTAACTCTGGTAACCGCTCCCTTCCTCCGCCAATCAACCCTGCGTGGACAGGACAGATTTTCCAGTCGCTCGTCACCTTCTCTCCATGTATACTCCTCCGGCCAGGTTGAATTATTTTCACTCATCATTGGGTTGAGGTAAAACATTTCAAATTCTTCGTCTGTTAATGAATAACCACGTTCAGTATCTTTGCAAGCGGTCCTCACTCACGTAAGCGCAGCACTGAGAGACAGCGGGAAAGTGCACAGATCACTGAACACCCAGGACAGGTTGGGTGAGGGCAGCTATTAAAGCACACAGTGTCCTCAGCTTTATCATTGAGGGCAGAGAGTCCAAGAGGAGTCAGGTGAGGTTAGAATCCTAGAGATGTACAGCTTGGTCCAACGGTCCAACCCGTCCATTCCGATATCCCAACCCAATCTAGTCCCACCTGCCAGCATCCGGCCCATGTCCCTCCAAACCCTTCCTATTCATATACCCATCCAAATGCCTTTTAAATGTTATCATTGTACCAGCCTCCACCACTTCCTCTGGCAGCTCATTCCACACACGCACCACCCCCTGTGTGATAAAACTTCGCTCCTCATGTCCTTTTTAACCCTTTCTGCTCTCACCTTAAACCTGTCCTGTCTATTTTGAACCCCTCCCCCACCCCAGGGAAAAGACCCTGGTCTATTCACCTTATCCACGCCCCTGATGATTTTATAAACCTCAGTAAGGTCACCCCTCAACCTCCGACGCTCCAGGGAAAAAAGTCCCCTGCTAACCACGCTTTCATATCTCAAACCCTCCATACCCAGTAACATCCTGGTAAATCTCTTCTGACCCCTCTCCAATTTAATAATATCCTTCCTGTAACAGGACGGCCAGAACTGGACACAGTGATCCAGACGAGGCCTCACCAATGTCCTGTACAACCCCAATGTGACGTCCCAACTTCTATACTCAAAAGGACTGAGCAATGAAAGTAAGTGTGCTAAACACCTCCTTAACCCTCCTGTCTACCTGTGACACAAACCTCAAAGAATTATGAACCCTAAGGTCTCTCTGTTCCACAACACTACCCAGGACCCTACTTTTAATTGGAGACGTCTTGTCTCTGTTTGTTTTACCAAAATACCACGCATTTATCCAAATTAAACAACATCTGCTACTCTTCGGCCCAATGATCCGAGATCTCTTTCTCATCCTGGGTAAACCTCTTCACTGTCCACTTGCACCACCAATTCTGGCGTCATCCGCAAACGGTCTGACCATTCTCGTTTACGGGAAGGCCAAACAAATCTGGACCCAGCCCCGATCCGTGTGTGGAAAACTCTGTCGGTCTCAGGCCTTCAGTCTGAAAAACGACTCTCCATCGCCACCCTCAGTCTCCCGCTGTGAAGGCAGGACTGTGTCCAGTCGGTCAATCCCATTGTGAATCTCACTTTACTAATTAGTCTACCGTGTGGAACCTTATCAAAGGCTTTACTGAAGTCCAGGTAAACGACGTCTATCGCTCTGCCTTGGCGTTTGTGAGACACTACTTCCCTCGGACAAAACCCGTGCTGACTATCCCTAATCATTCCTCTCCCCTCCAAATGCTTATAAATCCTATCTCTGACCCACCACCGAGGTCAGACTCAGGTCTCTCACTTTCACGCCTCTTCTTCCAGTCCTTTCGAAGGAAAGGTGTAACGTTAGCCGCCCTCCAGTCACCTGGCTCCCCACCCGGGTTTATACATGGTACAGATATTCCTCAAAGGGGTCGCACAATTTCCTCCCGAACTTTCCACTGAGCCTTGGGATACACTACATCAGGTCCCAGAGGTTTATCCACCTCTTCTGTAATATGAATGTTTCAAAACAACAACATTTATATCACCGCATTCTCTAGCCTCCATTTCCATCCCCCACTGTAAACACTGACTGACTGTGTGGAGTTTGCATGTTCACAACCCGGGTCTGCGTGGGGTTTCCTCCCACAGTCCAACAATGTGCAGGTTAGGGTGGATTGGCCATGCTAAATTGTCCCATAGTGCCCAGGGATGTGCAGGTTAGGGTGGGATTGGCCGTGCTAAATTGTCCCATAGTGCCCAGGGATGTGCAGGTTAGGGTGGATTGGCCGTGCTAAATTGTCCCATAGTGCCCAGGGATGTGCAGGTTAGGGTGGGATTGGCCGTGCTAAATTGTCCCATAGTGCCCAGGGATGTGCAGGTTAGGGTGGATTGGCCATGCTAAATTGTCCCATAGTGTCCAGGGATGTGCAGGTTAGGGTGGATTGGCCGTGCTAAATTATCTCATAGTGTCCAGGGATGTGCAGGTTAGGGTGGGATTGGCCGTGCTAAATTGTCCCATAGTGCCCAGGGATGTGCAGGTTAGGGTGGATTGGCCATGCTAAATTGTCCCATAGTGCCCAGGGATGTGCAGGTTAGGGTTGATTGGCCGTGCTAAATTATCTCATAGTGTCCAGGGATGTGCAGGTTAGGGTGGGATTGGCCGTGCTAAATTGTCCCATAGTGCCCAGGGATGTGCAGGTTAGGGTGGATTGGCCGTGCTAAATTGTCCCATAGTGTCCAGGGATGTGCAGGTTAGGGTGGATTGACCGTGCTAAATTGTCCCATAGTGCCCAGGGATGTGCAGGTTAGGGTGGATTGGCCGTGCTGAATTGTCCCATAGTGCCCAGGGATGTGCAGGTTAGGGTGGATTGGCTGTGCTAAATTGTCCCATCGTGCCCAGGGATGTGCAGGTTAGGGTGGATTGGCCGTGCTAAATTGTCCCATAGTGCACCCAGGGGTGTGCAGGTTAGGGTGGGATTGGCCGTGCTAAATTGTCCCATAGTGCCCAGGGATGTGCAGGTTAGGGAGGATTGGCTGTGCTAAATTGTCCCATAGTGTCCAGGGATGTGCAGGTTAGGGTGGATTGACCGTGCTAAATTGTCCCATAGTGCCCAGGGATGTGCAGGTTAGGGTGGATTGGCCATGCTAAATTGTCCCATAGTGCCCAGGGATGTGCAGGTTAGGGTGGGATTGGCCGTGCTAAATTGTCCCATAATGCCCAGGGATGTGCAGGTTAGGGTGGGATTGGCCGTGCTAAATTGTCCCATAGTGCCCAGGGATGTGCAGGTTAGGGTGGGATTGGCCGTGCTAAATTGTCCCATAGTGCCCAGGGATGTGCAGGTTAGGGTGGATTGGCCGTGCTAAATTGTCCCATAGTGCCCAGGGATGTGCAGGTTAGGGTGGATTGGCCGTGCTAAATTGTCCCATAGTGTCCAGGGATGTGCAGGTTAGGGTGGATTGGCCGTGCTAAATTGTCCCATAGTGCCCAGGGATATGCAGGTTAGGGTGGATTGTCCGTGCTAAATTGTCCCATAGTGCCCAGGGATATGCAGGTTAGGGTAGATTGGCCGTGCTAAATTGTCCCATAGTGTCCAGGGATGTGCAGGTTAGGGTGGATTGGCCGTGCTAAATTGTCCCATAGTGCCCAGGGATGTGCAGGTTAGGGTGGATTGGCCGTGCTAAATTGTCCCATAGTGTCCAGGGATGTGCAGGTTAGGGTGGATTGGCCATGCTAAATTGTCCCATAGTGTCCAGGGATGTGCAGGTTAGGGTGGGATTGGCCGTGCTAAATTGTCCCATAGTGCCCAGGGATGTGCAGGTTAGGGTGGATTGGCCGTGCTAAATTGTCCCATAGTGCCCAGGGATGTGCAGGTTAGGGTGGATTGGCCGTGCTAAATTGACCCATAGTGCCCAGGGATGTGCAGGTTAGGGTGGATTGGCCGTGCTAAATGTGGGGTTACAGGGATTGCATCGGGGGAATGGAGATGCTCTTCAGGGGGTCTGTGCAGACTCAATGGGCCGAATAGCCCTGTCGGGATCCTATGAGATGCGTCACCAGGTGATCTCCTAAAGCGTGAACAGGTGAAGCCAGCCACAGACAAGGAGCCATTCGGCAAAGTACAGATTAAAAGCTTTCCCGCCTGCCGCCCCTTACCGGACATATCGCTGAACTTGTTCACGCCGTACATCGCAGTGCCCTGGTCTTCCCCCTGCATCCGTTTGGCGTCTTTGACATTCTCCACAAAGATCTGGAACCTTCTCTCCTCTACAGCCGACCAGAATTCAAGAGAGGGAGAGACCAGCCGTCAGAGGGAGAGACCAGTCACTTGGTCTGATGTGTGTGTGGGTGTGAGTGTGTAAGTGTGGGGGAGGGTGTGGGATGTGTGTGGGGTGTGAGTGTTGGTGGGTGTGAGTGTTGGTGGGTGTGTGTGTGTGGGGTGGAGGGTGTGAGTGTGGGGGAGGGTGTGGGACGTGTGTGGGGTGTGAGTGTTGGTGGGTGTGAGTGTTGGTGGGTGTGTGTGGGGTGGGTCTGGGTGGGATGGGTGTGGGGTGGGTGTGGGGTGGGTGTGAGTGTGTGTGGGTTGTGAATGTGTAGTGTGTGTGGGGTATGTGTGTGTGGGGTGGGTGTGCGTGTGTGGGGTGGGTGTGTGTGGGGTGGTGGTGTGAGTGTGTGGGGTGGAGGTGTGAGTGTGTGGGGTGGGGGAGTGAGTGTGTGCGGGGTGTGTGTGTGGTGTGTGTATGGGGTGTGTGTGTGTGGTGTGAGTGTGTGAGTGTGGGGTGGGAATGTGTATGAGTGTGGGGTGGGAGTGTGTGTGTGTGGGGTGGGAATGTGGGTGTGGGTGTGTGTGTGTGGGGTGTGAGAGTGTGTGCGTGGGGTATGGGGTGTGTGTGTGGGGGGTGTGTGTGGGGTGTGAGTGTGTGTGTGGGTGTGTGTGTGTGGGGTGTGTGGGGGTGTGTGTGGGGTGTGTGAATGTGTGTGGGGTGTGTGTGTGTGGGTGTGTGAGTGTTGGTGTGTGTGTGGAGTGTGTGTGTGTGGGGGTGTGAGTGTTGGTGTGTGGGGGGTGGTGTATGGGGTGTGTGTGTGGGGGGTGGGGGTGTGTGGGGTGTGGGTGTTGGTGTGTGTGAGTGTGAGTGTGAGTGTGTGTGTGTGGTGTGTGTGTGTGGGGTGTGAGTGTGTGTGGGGTGTGTAAGTGTTGGTGTGTATGTGTGGAGTGTGTGTGTGGGGTGTGTAAGTGTTGGTGTGTATGTGTGGAGTGTGTGTGTGTGTGGGGGTGTGAGTGTTGGTGTGTGGGGGGTGGTGTATGGGGTGTGTGTGTGGGGGGTGGGGGTGTGTGGGGTGTGGGTGTTGGTGTGTGTGAGTGTGAGTGTGAGTGTGTGTGTGTGGTGTGTGTGTGTGGGGTGTGAGTGTGTGTGGGGTGTGTAAGTGTTGGTGTGTATGTGTGGAGTGTGTGTGTGGGGTGTGTAAGTGTTGGTGTGTATGTGTGGAGTGTGTGTGTGTGTGGGGGTGTGAGTGTTGGTGTGTGGGGGGTGGTGTATGGGGTGTGTGTGTGGGGGGTGGGGGTGTGTGGGGTGTGGGTGTTGGTGTGTGTGAGTGTGAGTGTGAGTGTGTGTGTGTGGTGTGTGTGTGTGGGGTGTGAGTGTGTGTGGGGTGTGTAAGTGTTGGTGTGTATGTGTGGAGTGTGTGTGTGGGGTGTGTAAGTGTTGGTGTGTATGTGTGGAGTGTGTGTGTGTGTGGGGGTGTGAGTGTTGGTGTGTGGGGGGTGGTGTATGGGGTGTGTGTGTGGGGGTGGGGGTGTGTGGGGTGTGGGTGTTGGTGTGTGTGAGTGTGAGTGTGAGTGTGTGTGTGTGGTGTGTGTGTGTGGGGTGTGAGTGTGTGTGGGGTGTGAGTGTGTGTGGGGTGTGAGTGTGTGTGGGGTGTGTAAGTGTTGGTGTGTATGTGTGGGTGTGTTTGTGTGGGGTGTGAGTGTTGGTGTGTGTGTATGGGGGGTGTGAGTGTGTGTGTGGGGGTGTGTGTGTGGGGTGGGTATGAGTGTGTGTGTTGGTGTGTGTGGGGGGTGTGAGTGTGTGGGGTGGGGGTGTGTGTGGGGGTGTGAGTGTGTGGGGTGGGGGTGTGTGTGTGGGGTGTGAGTGTGTGTGGGTGGTATGTGTGTGTGGGGGGTATGTGAGTGTGTGTAGGGGTGTGAGTGTGTGTAGGGGTGTGGGGGTGTGAGTGTGTGTGTAGGGTGTGAGTGTGTGTAGGGGTGTGAGTGTGTGTAGGGGTGTGGGGGTGTGAGTGTGTGTGTAGGGGTGTGAGTGTGTGTAGGGGTGTGAGTGTGTGTAGGGGTGTGAGTGTGTGTAGGGGGGTGTGAGTGTGGGGGGTGTGAGTGTGGAGGGTGTGAGTGTCTGTTGGGGTGTGAGTGTCTGTTGGGGTGTAAGTGTCTGTTGGGGTGTGAGTGTCTGTAGGGGTGTGTGAGTGTGGGGGGTGTGAGTGTGCGTACAGCCCCGAGATCAAGGATGGGGCTAAGAGCCGATGTCGGGGGTAGTGAGGCCTAGTGGTGTATCCCTTCCTCAGGAGGGAAGTCTGAGGGGGTGAGGACAGATCGGATTGGGAGCATGTGTGGAATGGTGGAGTGCAGAATTAGGGTGTGATAAACACACCGTCCCTCCCTTACACCCGTTGACTCCATTGGGAGCAGGAAGTGGCGTGGGGGCTGGTGGTCGGCCATCTTGTTGTGAGTCCTCAGCCCAGAGGGGCAGTCAGCATCAAAACCCGACGATTATCGGACACAGTTTTACCAGAGCTCATATTCCCGAGTGGGACACGGGAAACCACGTTCCCTTTCTCATCTTGATTTTCTTCTGATAGCCATGAGGGGACGGCGGGGGAGCTGGGGGTCAAGCAGAGACTTCAGGAAGTGGATGGGTGCACACAGACCCTCGGGGGGAGGCCGAGCGTCCATTTGGCAGGAATGTTGAGCGGGGCCTATTTTACTTCTGGTCTTGCAGATCCTTTAGCGGCCTGCAACAGGCCTCAATCCCCGTGTGAGTGACAACCAGGGGCCTAGATTACAGGCCTCATGCCTCTGGGTTGACCCAGAATGCCTGAGACTGTCAGTCCCGTCTGAGAAGGTGGAGGGGGCTGGGGAGTGGAATGATTTTTTTGAGGTGAGGGAACAAACTACATTAGCCCAGGCCTGAAGAGATGTCTTACCTTCCTCATTGTCATATTCCTTCTTGTATTTCACCATAAAATCCTTGAATTGGGCCCGCATCTGGTGATTGAGGTGAGGAAAATAGCATAAAATCAGTTCCCGTAGTGAGGGAATGAAAAAAATACCGTGGTTAAAAGGTTATATTGGGCGTCCATTTTTGTAAGTAAACAGAACCATGTGATACCTTCACCCTTCAAACAGAAGGACTAGGCCTCTCCTGGGCGAGTTTTCACAACCTCGCCCTCCAGCTGGGGGTGAGAAGCTCTCTCTCTTTGAACTGTGGGCACTGTCTCATCTTTTAGAATGAACATGTTGGTTTCAGTTCTTCCATGTGTAAATCCCAGAACATTTTTAGATGTCACATTCCCAAGTGAACTATAACAATTGGCGTCACATCGGCCCAGATAGTGCATTCAAGACGTGAGCCTGCTGTGAGACTGCATGCAAGACCAGAAGACATAGGAGTGGAAGTAAAGGCCATTCGGCCCATCGAGCCCACTCCGCCATTTTAATCATGGCTGATGGACATTTCAACTCCATTTACCTACACACTCCCATCAGCCCTTAATTCCTGGTGACATCAAGAATTTGTCAATCTCTGCCTGGAAGGTATTTCAAATCCCGGCCTCTGTGTGAAAGAAATGAAACTAACACGGTCATTCTAAGAGACGAGAGACTTAACAGACAATCCATGTCTTTTTTAACATATAATTTCAGTTACATCACACTGTAAACGGAGCTAGAAATTCGGTGTCTTACGAAAGCTAGTGCTTCCAACCTGCAGACTCACTAATGCCTTGTACAGTAGCAACAACACCTCCTAACTTCTAGGCTCCATTTTCTTTGGCGACAACGGATAAAATTTCGATTTGCCTCCAGATGGTCTGAGCAGGAGGAGCACCAGGTTAGATTAGATTGGATTCCCTACAGTGTGGAAACAGGCCCTTTGGCTCAGTAAGTCCACACCGACCCTCCAAAGCGCC
Source organism: Chiloscyllium plagiosum (assembly GCF_037043375.1). NCBI lineage: Eukaryota > Metazoa > Chordata > Chondrichthyes > Orectolobiformes > Hemiscylliidae > Chiloscyllium > Chiloscyllium plagiosum. Next base: position 10,263,689 of record NW_028270184.1, on the reverse strand, counting down.
AACCCACCCAAAATCCATTCTCCGACATTCACTCCTGACTAATACACCTAATACTATGGGACAATTGATCATGGCCAATCCACCCTAACCTGCACATCCCTGGACACTATGGGACAATTGATCATGGCCAATCCACCCTAACCTGCACATCCCTGGGCACTATGGGACAATTTAGCACGGCCAATCCACCCTAACCTGCACATCCCTGGGCACTATGGGACAATTTAGCACGGCCAATCCACCCTAACCTGCACATCCCTGGGCACTATGGGGCAATTTAGCACGGCCAATCCACCCTAACCTGCACATCCCTGGGCACTATGGGACAATTTAGCACGGCCAATCCACCCTAACCTGCACATCCCTGGGCACTATGGGGCAATTTAGCACGGCCAATCCACCCTAACCTGCACATCCCTGGGCACTATGGGACAATTTAGCACGGCCAATCCACCCTAACCTGCACATCCCTGGGCACTATGGGACAATTTAGCACGGCCAATCCACCCTAACCTGCACATCCCTGGGCACTATGGGGCAATTTAGCACGGCCAATCCACCCTAACCTGCACATCCCTGGGCACTATGGGACAATTTAGCACGGCCAATCCACCCTAACCTGCACATCCCTGGGCACTATGGGGCAATTTAGCACGGCTAATCCACCCTAACCTGCACATCCCTGGGCACTATGGGACAATTTAGCACGGCCAATCCACCCTAACCTGCACATCCCTGGGCACTATGGGACAATTTAGCACGGCCAATCCACCCTAACCTGCACATCCCCGGGCACTATGGGGCAATTTAGCACGGCCAATCCACCCTAACCTGCACATCCCTGGACACTATGGGACAATTTAGCACGGCCAATCCACCCTAACCTGCACATCCCTGGACACTATGGGACAATTTAGCACGGCCAATCCACCCTAACCTGCACATCCCTGGGCACTATGGGGCAATTTAGCACGGCCAATCCACCCTAACCTGCACATCCCTGGGCACAATGGGACAATTTAGCACGGCCAATCCACCCTAACCTGCACATCGCTGGACACTATGGGACAATTTAGCACGGCCAATCCACCCTAACCTGCACATCGCTGGGCACTATGGGGACAATTTAGCACGGCCAATCCACCCTAACCTGCACATCCCTGGGCACTATGGGACAATTTAGCACGGCCAATCCACCCTAACCTGCACATCGCTGGACACTATGGGACAATTTAGCACGGCCAATCCACCCTAACCTGCACATCCCTGGGCACTATGGGGACAATTTAGCACGGCCAATCCACCCTAACCTGCACATCCCTGGGCACTATGGGGACAATTTAGCACGGCCAATCCACCCTAACCTGTACATCCATGGGCACTATGGGACAATTTAGCACGGCCAATCCACCCTAACCTGCACATCCCTGGGCACTATGGGACAATTTAGCACGGCCAATCCACCCTAACCTGCACATCCCTGGGCACTATGTGACAATTTAGCACGGCCAATCCACCCTAACCTGCACATCCCTGGGCACTATGGGACAATTTAGCACGGCCAATCCACCCTAACCTGCACATTCCTGGGCACTATGGGACAATTTAGCATGACTAATCCACCCTACCATGCACATCCCTGGGCACTATGGGACAATTTAGCACGGCCAATCCACCCTAACCTGCACATCCCTGGGCACTATGGGGCAATTTAGCATGGCCAATCCACCCTAACCTGCACATCCATGGGCACTATGGGACAATTTAGCACGGCCAATCCACCCTAACCTGCACATCCCTGGACACTATGGGACAATTTAGCACGGCCAATCCACCCTAACCTGCACATCCCTGGGCACTATGGGGCAATTTAGCACGGCCAATCCACCCTAACCTGCACATCCCTGGGCACTATGGGACAATTTAGCACGGCCAATCCACCCTAACCTGCACATCCCTGGACACTATGGGACAATTTAGCACGGCCAATCCACCCTAACCTGCACATCCCTGGACACTATGGGACAATTTAGCACGGCCAATCCACCCTAACCTGCACATCCCTGGGCACTATCGGGCAATTTAGCATGGCTAATCCACCCTACCATGCACATCCCTGGGCACTGTGGGACAATTTAGCATGGCTAATCCACCCTACCATGCACACCCCTGGACACTATGGGACAATTTAGCATGGCTAATCCACCCTACCATGCACATCCCTGGGCACTATGGGACAATTTAGCATGGCCAATCCACCCTAACCTGCACATCCCTGGGCACTATGGGACAATTTAGCACGGCCAATCCACCCTAACCTGCACATCCCTGGGCACTATGGGACAATTTAGCACGGCCAATCCACCCTAACCTGCACATTTTTGGACTGTGGGAGGAAATCAGAGCACCCGGAAGAAACCCACACAGTCACTGGGGGAGAACGTGCAAACTCCACACAGACAGTCGCCCAAAACAGGAATCGAACCAGGGTTGCTAACGCCGCGAGGCAGCAGTGCTAACCACTGAGCCACCGTGCCGCCCAGTACAGCAAACAGACATTTCTATCTCCAGAAGATACTCACTGCACCCTCATCGTCGATCTGGAGGGCAGTGTCTATGGTACTAGCTGCTGCCAGGTGGAAACAGCTCGAGAGGGCCAGGCAGGTGACAGCAAGTTGGAACATGGTCTGTAATCTGTTCCTGGACCAGCGTCAGGCAAGATACGCTCCTGGAAGGGGAACATCAAACAGAAAAGGCAGACCGAGAGTTGGCTCCGATCTCACTCAGCAGCCCAGTCACTCCGAGGAGGCTCAGCTTTGAGCCAGACGCTGGCTCGGTGTGACGCTCACGCTCCCTCAGCCTGGCCCAGGGGTTCACAGCTCAGCAGGGGACCGGACCCAAAGGAACAACTAATCTCGCTTGATACATCCAGAGCAGCACTGTCAGGGGGGGTCAGTACTGAGGGAGTGCCGCAATGTCGGAGGGTCAGTACTGAGGGAGTGCCGCACTGTCAGAGGGTCAGTACTGAGGGAGTGCCGCACTGTCGGAGGGTCAGTACTGAGGGAGGGCCGCACTGTCGGAGGGTCAGTACTGAGGGAGGGCCGCACTGTCGGAGGGTCAGTACTGAGGGAGGGCCGCACTGTCGGAGGGTCAGTACTGAGGGAGGGCCGCACTGTCGGAGGGTCAGTACTGAGGGAGGGCCGCACTGTCGGAGGGTCAGTACTGAGGGAGTGCGGCACTGTCGGACGGTCAGTACTGAGGGAGTGCCGCACTGTCGGAGGGTCAGTACTGATGGAGTGCCGTACTGTCGAAGGGTCAGTACTGAGGGAGTGCTGCACTGTCGGAGGGTCAGTACTGAGGGAGCGCCGCACTGTCGGAGGGTCAGTGCTGAGGGAGTGCCGCACTGTCGGAGGGTCAGTACTGAGGGAGTGCAGCACTGTTAGAGGGTCAGTACTGAGGGAGTGTCGCACTGTCGGAGGGTCAGTACTGAGGGAGTGCCGCACTGTCGGAGGGTCAGTACTGAGGGAGTGCTGCACTGTCGGAGGGTCAGTACTGAGGGAGTACCGCACTGTCAGAGGGTCAGTACTGAGGGAGTGCAGCACTGTCGGAGGGTCAGTACTGAGGGAGTACTGCACTGTCAGAGGGTCAGTACTGAGGGAGTGCCACACTGTCGGAGGGTCAGTACTGAGGGAGCGCCGCACTGTCGGAAGGTCAGTACTGAGGGAGTGCCGCACTGTCGGAAGGTCAGTACTGAGGGAGCGCCGCACTGTCGGAAGGTCAGTACTGAGGGAGTGCCGCATTGTGGGAGGGTCAGTACTGAGGGAGTGCCACACTGTCGGAGGGTCAGTACTGAGGGAGTGCCGCACTGTCAGAGGGTCAGTACTGAGGGAGTGCGGCACTGTCAGAGGGTCAGTACTGAGGGAGTGCGGCACTGTTAGAGGGTCAGTACTGAGGGAGTGCTGCACTGTTAGAGGATCAGTACTGGGGAGTGCGGCACTGTCGGAGGGTCAGTACTGATGGAGTGCCGCACTGTCGGAGGGTCAGTACTGAGGGAGTGCCGCACTGTCGGAGGGTCAGTACTGAGGGAGTGCCGCACTGTCGGAGGGTCAGTGCTGAGGGAGTGCCGCACTGTCGGAGGGTCAGTGCTGAGGGAGTGCCGCACTGTCGGAGGGTCAGTGCTGAGGGAGTGCCGCACTGTCGGAGGGTCAGTGCTGAGGGAGCGCCGCACTGTCGGAGGGTCAGTGCTGAGGGAGTGCCGCACTGTCGGAGGGTCAGTGCTGAGGGAGTGCCGCACTGTCGGAGGGTCAGTGCTGAGGGAGCGCCGCACTGTCGGAGGGTCAGTGCTGAGGGAGTGCCGCACTGTCGGAGGGTCAGTGCTGAGGGAGTGCCACAATGTCTGGTGTACTGTCAGTACTGAGGGAGAGCTCCCCCAAATACTGAGGCAGTCCATGTTTGAATGGAGCCAGGGAGTGAAGGTGTTGGGAGAGAGGGGGAGAAGGCAGAGTGAGAGAGAAGAGAGAGAGAGAGAGAGAGAGAGAGAGAGAAGAGAGACAGAGAGAAAAGCTAAAGAGCTAGAAAGAAGAGAGAGAGGAGATAGAGAAAGACGAGAGAGAGAGAGAGAAGAGGGAGAGAGACAGAGAGAGACACAGAGAGGGAAAAGAGAGAGGTGAGACCGAGAAAGAAGAGAGAGGAGAGAGAAGAGAGGGAGAAGAGAGAGAGAAAAGAGAGCAAAGAGAGAGAGAAGAGAGAGAGAAAGAAAAAAGAGAAAGGAGAGAGGAGAGAGAGAGAAGAGAGAAGTGAAAGTGAAGAGGACACACTGAGAGCCCGGGCCCGGAGCTTTGGGAGTCTGGTTACTCTCTATCCGAGAGGCATGTGGACAGATACCCACCCCCTCTTTCCTTTTGCCATCTTCACCCACTGCCCAATGCTGGGTACTCACCCGTGTTACCCCACTGTCAGTCAGTCAGTGGGAACCTCTGCTACTCCCTGGGTCTGGGATATCGTGACCCCATATATGTTCAGCTTAGCCCCCTCCCCCGCAACTCCCTTTAACCTGTGACCAATCGAAAGCCAGACTGATTGGATCAACAAGTCCAGAGCGATCAGCGTCATTGCCAATTAACATCAATATCTCAATCAAAAATCAATCTTCCTTATTCTGTATCTGCAGTCTCCATCCCTCAGTACTGACCCCACAACACTGCAGCACTCCCCCTGATCATTATCCCACAGGATAGATTAGATTCTGTACAGTGTGGAAACAGGCCCTTCAGCCCAACAAGTCCATACCGATCCTCCAAAGAATAACCCACCCAAATCCATTCCCTATTACTCTACATTTACCCCTGACTAATGCACCTAACACTATGGGACAATTTAGCATGGCCAATCCAGCCTAACCTGCACATCCCTGGACACTATGGGACAATTTAGCGTGGCCAATCCAGCCTAACCTGCACATCCCTGGGCACTATGGGACAATTTAGCACGGCCAATCCAGCCTAACCTGCACATCCCTGGACACTATGGGACAATTTAGCACGGCCAATCCACCCTAACCTGCACATCCCTGGACACTATGGGACAATTTAGCACGGCCAATCCACCCTAACCTGCACATCCCTGGACACTATGGGACAATTTAGCACGGCCAATCCACCCTAACCTGCACATCCCTGGGCACTATGGGACAATTTAGCATGGCCAATCCACCATAACCTACACATCCCTGGACACTATGGGACAATTTAGCACGGCCAATCCACCCAAACCTGCACATCCCTGGACACTATGGGACAATTTAGCACGGCCAATCCACCCTAACCTGCACATCCCTGGGCACTACGGGACAATTTAGCACGGCCAATCCACCCTAACCTGCACATCCCTGGACACTATGAGACAATTTAGCACGGCCAAATTACCCTAACCTGCACATCCCTGGGCTCTATGGGACAATTTAGCACGGCCAATCCACCCTAACCTGCACATCCCTGGACACTATGGGACAATTTAGCACGGCCAATCCACCCTAACCTGCACATCCCTGGGCACTATGGGACAATTTAGCACGGCCAATCCACCCGAACCTGCACATCCCTGGGCACTATGGGACAATTTAGCACGGCCAATCCACCCTAACCTGCACATCCCTGGGCACTATGGGACAATTTAGCACGGCTAATCCACCCTAACCTGCACATCCCTGGGCACTATGGGACAATTTAGCACGGCCAATCCACCCGAACCTACACATCCCTGGGCACTATGGGACAATTTAGCACGGCCAATCCACCCTAACCTGCACATCCCTGGGCACTATGGGACAATTTAGCATGGCCAATCCACCCTAACCTGCACATCCCTGGGCACTATGGGACAATTTAGCACGGCCAATCCACCCTAACCTGCACATCCCTGGGCACTATGGGACAATTTAGCACGGCTAATCCACCCTAACCTGCACATCCCTGGGCACTATGGGACAATTTAGCACGGCTAATCCACCCTAACCTGCACATCCCTGGGCACTATGGGACAATTTAGCACGGCCAATCCACCCTAACCTGCACATCCCTGGACACTACGGGACAATTTAGCACGGCTAATCCACCCTAACCTGCACATCCCTGGGCACTATGGGACAATTTAGCACGGCCAATCCACCCTAACCTGCACATCCCTGGGCACTATGGGACAATTTAGCACGGCCAATCCACCCTAACCTGCACATCCCTGGGCACTACGGGACAATTTAGCACGGCCAATCCACCCTAACCTGCACATCCCTGGGCACTACGGGACAATTTAGCATGGCCAATCCACCCTAACCTGCACATCCCTGGGCACTACAGGACAATTTAGCACGGCCAATCCACCCTAACCTGCACATCCCTGGGCACTACGGGACAATTTAGCACGGCCAATCCACCCTAACCTGCACATCTTTGGACTGTGGGAGGAAACTGGAGCACCCGGAGGAAACCCCACACAGACACGGGGGTGGGGGGAGAATGTGCAAACTCCACCCAGACAGTCACCCGAGGGTGGGATCGAGCCCGGGTACTGCTGGCTCTGAGGCAGCAGCGTTAACCACTGAGCCAACACACCACCCCAATTAGTGACAGTGTCCCTAATTTCTCAACTGAGTTAGAGTGAATTCGCATTGACAAAATGCACATTACGACAGAATGACCTCTGTATGAGGTGAAGCGTACCCAATGTTGGAGCTGCTGAATTGCTCAGGGTGAGGAAGGATTGTAAACGTGGGGGAGAGGGTCTGAATGGGCCAAACTGGCTTCTTCCAGTGCTCAGAGCAACTGGTGAGGCAGAAGTAGAGTCAGTTTATCACAGATTGTGGCTTTAACAGAATCCTGCTCAGGATAACCTGATAATATTGTTCCTCGTTTTTAATCAGCGATAAGGGTGGTAACAGTCGTAGTGGAGTCTGCTAACTCATCCCTCCCCTGTTCCTCTCTTCAATTAGAAACATTATGACCTTGTGTTTCACTGACTCCATTAAGACTTGAGCCTCCAGCACAAGTTAGTGACAGGTTCCTCATGGTGTCAGATTGGCTATTCCACTGCAGCAGCATCACAATGCCCTTTCTCCTTCCAGTGTGTCAGTTGGCTGTGTGGGATAATACTTGGGAGGCAAGGCGGCACAGTGGTTAGCACTGCTGCCTCGCAGTGCCAGGGACCCGGGTTCAATTCCCGCCTCAGGCAACTGACTGCGTGGAGTTTTCACATTCTCCCCCCGTGTCTGTGTGGGTTTCCTCCGGGTGCTCCAGTTTCCTCCCACAGTCCAAAAATGTGCAGGTTAGGGAGGATTGGCCGTGGTAAATTGTCCCATAGTGCCCAGGGATATGCAGGTTAGGGTGGATTGGCCGTGCTAAATTGTCCCATAGTGCCCAGGGATGTGCAGGTTAGGGTGGATTGGCCGTGCTAAATTGTCCCATAGTGTCCAGGGATGTGCAGGTTAGGGTGGATTGGCCGTGCTAAATTGTCCCATAATGCCCAGGGATGTGCAGGTTAGGGAGGATTGGCTGTGCTAAATTGTCCCATAGTGCCCAGGGATGTGCAGGTTAGGGTGGACTGGCCGTGCTAAATTGTCCCATAGTGCCCAGGGATGTGCAGGTTAGGGTGGATTGGCCGTGCTAAATTGTCCCATAGTGCCCAGGGATGTGTAGGTTAGGGTGGATTGGCCGTGTTAAATTGCCCCATAGTGCCCAGGGATGTACAGGTTAGGGTGGATTGGCTGTGTTAAATTATCCCATAGTGCCCAGGGATGTGTAGGTTAGGGTGGGTTGGCCATGCTAAATTGTCCCATAGTGCCCAGGGATGTGTAGGTTAGGGTGGGTTGGCCATGCTAAATTGTCCCGTAGTGCCCAGGGATGTGCAGGTTAGGGTGGGATAGGCCGTGCTAAATTGTCCCATAGTGCCCAGGGATGTGCAGGTTAGGGTGGGATAGGCCGTGCTAAATTGCCCCATAGTGCCCAGGGATGTGCAGGTTATGGTGGGATTGGCTGTGCTAAATTGTCCCATAGTGCCCAGGGATGTGCAGGTTAGGGTGGATTTGCCGTGCTAAATTGTCCCATAGTGTCACATAAGGTTTTTAGACAGTTAGACTCACCTTCCCAATCGTCCTTTGCTCCTCCCTCAGGTCTCCATTTGCTGACAGGTGCGAGGGAGGAGTAAAGGATTCTGGGCAGTCATATATTTGTGTGGTTGCGTTTCCCGAAACACTACTCAGGTAGTGTCTCCAACCCGTCTTCCTCCTCTAACCAAAGTAAAGGTTCTGTGTGCCAGATTGGTAAGGTAACAAGTTTATTTTTTATTCCTTACTTTTTCAACAGTCTCTTTGGGAAGTTAGAATAGTGGGGAATGGAGATTAGGGCAGTTGAATGTTCCTCCTGCAGAATGTGGGAAGGTCAGGGTCACCACTAGTGTCCCTGCTGACTACATCTGCGGGGAGTGAACCCAACTCCAGCTCCTCGAAAACCGCGTTAGGGAACTGGAGCTGGAGCTGGATGAACTTTGGATCATTCGGGAGGCAGAGGGGGTTATTGAGAGGAGTTACAGGGAGGTAGTCACACCTCAGGTACAAGAAAAAGGCAGATGGGTTACAGTCAGGGGACGGAAAGGGAACCGGCAGGCAGTGTAGGGGTCCCTAGTGGCAATTTCCCTCAACAATAAGTATATCGTTTTGGATACTGTTGGGAGGGGGGGACTTACCAGGGGAAAGCAGTGGGGCACAGGGCTCTGGTACAGAGTCTGTCCCTGCTGCTCAGAAGGGAAGGGGGAAGAGGAGCAGAGCAGTAGTCATTGGGGACTCTGTAGTTCGGGGGACAGATAGGAGGTTCGGTGGGGTCGAGAGAGACTCACGGTTGGTGTGTTGCCTCCCAGGTGCCAGGGCCCGTGATGTCTCTGATCGTGTTTTTGCGATCCTTAAGGGGGAGGGGAAGCAGACCCAAGTCGTGGTCCACATAGGCACCAACGACATGGGTAGGAAGAGAGATGGGGATTTAAGGCAGAAATTGAGGGAGCTAGAATGGAAGCTTAGAGGTAGGACGAACAGAGTTATTGTCTCTGGTTTGTTACCCGTGCCACATGCTAGTGAGGCGAGGAATAGGGAGAGAGAGGAGTTGAACACGTGGCTACAGGGATGGTGCAGGAGGGAGGGTTTTTGATTCTTGGATAATTGGGGCTCTTTCTGGGGTAGGTGGGACCTCTGCAAGCAGGATGGTCTTCATCTGAACCAGAGGGGTACCAATATCCTTGGGAGGGGAAATTCGCTAAGGCTATTGGGGTGGGGATGGGAACCAAAATTGTAGTCCGAGTATAGTTGAGAGTAGGGAGGTCCGAAATCAAGTTTCAGGGACGCAAGAGGGCACCGGCAAGCAAGACGTTGGTTTGAAGTGTGTCTACTTCAACGCCAGGAGCATCCGGAATAAGGTGGGTGAACTTGCAGCATGGGCTGGTACCTGGGACTTCGATGTTGTGGCCATTTCGGAAACATGGATAGAGCAGGGACAGGAATGGTTGTTGCAGGTTCCAGGATTTAGATGTTTCAGTAAGAACAGAGAAGATGGTAAAAGAGGGGGAGGTGTGGCATTGTTGGTCAAGGACAGTATTGCAGTTGAAGAAAGGATGTTTGGGGACTCGTCAACTGAGGTAGTATGGGCTGAGGTTAGAAACAGGAAAGGAGAGGTCACCCTGTTGGGAGTTTTCTATAGGCCTCCGATTAGTTCCAGAGATGAAGAGGAAAGGACAGCAAAGATGATTCTCGATAGTAGTGAGAGAGATAGGATAGTTGTCATGGGGAACTTCAACTTTCCAAGTATTGACTGGGAACACTATAGTACGAGTATTGTAGATGGGTCAGTTTTTGTCCAGTGTGTGTGCAGGAGGGCTTCCTGACACAGTATGTAGACAGGCCAACAAGGGGTGAAGCCACATTAGATTTGGTACTGGGTAATGAGCCCGGCCAGGTGTTAGACTAGGAAGTAGGTGAGTACTTTGGTGGTAGCGATCACAATTCTGTTATGTTTACTTTAGTGATAGAAAGGGATTGGTGTATACCACTGGGCAAGAGTTACAGCTGGGGGAAAGACAATTAGGATGCGATTAGGCAAGATTTAGGAAGCCTACGATGGGGAAGGAAACTGCAGGGGATGGGCACATTAGAAATGTGGAGCCTATTCAAGGAAAAGCTCCTGTGTGTCCTAGATAAGTATGTACCTGTCAGGCAGGGAGGAAGCTGTAGAGCACGGGAGCCGTGGTTTACGAAGGAAGTGGAATCGCTGGTCAAGAGGAAGAAGGCGGCTTATGTTAGGATGAGATGTGAAGGCGCAGTTAGGGTGCTTCAGGGTTACAAGGTAGCCAGGAAAGACCTAAAGAGAGAGCTCAGAAGAGCCAGGAGGAGACATGAGAAGTTGTTGGCGGATAGGATCAGGGTAAACCCTAAGGCTTTCTATAGGCATTTAAGGAATAAAAGGATGACAAGAGTAAGATTAGGGCCAATCAAGGATAGTAGTGGGAAGTTGTGTGTGGAGTCAGAGGAGTTAGGGGAAGCACTAAATGAATATTTTTCGACAGTATTCACTCGAGAAAATGACAATGTTGTCGAGGAGAATACTGAGATACAGGCTACTAGACTAGGGGTGGGATTGAGGTTCACAAGGAAGAGGTATTAGAGATCCTGCAGAGTGTGAAAATGGATAAGTCCCCTGGGCCGGATGGGATTTATCCTAGGATCCTCTGGGAAGCCAGCGAGGAGATTGCCGAGCCTTTGGCATTGATCTTTAAATCGTTATTATCTACAGGAACAGTGCCAGAAGACTGGAGGATAGCAAATGTGGTTCCCCTGTTCAAGAAGGGGAGTAGAGACAACCCTGGTAATTATAGACCAGTGAGCCTCACTTCAGTTGTTGGTAAAGTGTTCGAAAAGGTATAAGAGATAGGATTTATAATCATCTAGAAAAGAATAATTTGATTAGGGATAGTCAGCACGGTTTTGTGAAGGGTAGGTCGTGCCTCACAAACCTTATTGAGTTCTTTGAGAAGGTGACCAAACAGGTAGATGAGGATAAACTGGTTGATGTGGTGTATATGGATTTCAGCAAGGCATTCGATAAGGTTCCCCACAGTAGGCTATTGTACAAAATGCAGAGGAATGGGATTGTGGGAGATATAGCAGTTAGGATCAGTAATTGGCTTGCTGAAAGAAGACCGAGGGTGGTGGTTGATGGGAAATGTTCATCCTGGAGTCCAGTTACCAGTGGTGTACCGCGAGGGTCGGTGTTGGGTCCACTGCTGTTCGTCATTTTTATAAATGACCTGGATGAGGGTGTAGAAGGGTGGGTTAGTAAATTTGCGGACGACACTAAGGTCGGTTGAGTTGTGGATAGTGACGAAGGATGCAGTAGGTTACAGAGAGACATAGATAAGGTGCAGAGCTGGACTGAGAGGTGGCAAATGGAGTTTAATGTGGACAAGTGTGAGGTGATTCACTTTGGTCGGAGTAACCGGAATGCAAAGTACTGGGCTAATGGTAAGATTCTTGGTAGTGTAGGTGAGCAGAGAGATCTCGGTGTCCAGGTACACAGATCCTTGAAAGTTGCCACCCAGGTTGACAGGGTTGTTAAGAATGCATACAGTGTTTTAGCTTTTATTAATAGAGGGATCGAGTTCCGGAACCATGACGTTATGCTACAGCTGTACAAAACTCTGGTGCGGCCGCACTTGGAGTATTGTGTACAGGTCTGGTCACCGCATTATAAGAAGCTTTGGAAAGGGTGCAGAGGAGATTTACCAGGATGTTGCCTGGGTATGGAGGGAAGGTCTTACGAGGAAAGGCTGAGGGCCTTGAGGCTGTTCTTGTTAGAGAGAAGAAGGTTGAGAGGTGACTTAATAGAGACATACAAGATAATCAGAGGGTTAGACAGGGTGGACAGGGAGAGCCTTTTTCCAAGTATGGGGACGGCAAACACGAGGGGGATACAACTTTAAAGTGAGGGGAGACAGGTATAAGACAGATGTCAGAGGTAGTTTCTTTACTCAGAGAGTAGTAAGGGTATGGAATGCTTTGCCTGCAACGGTAGTAGATTCTCCAAGTTTAAGTACATTTAAGTCGTCATTGGACAGGCATATGGATGTACATGGAATAGTGTAGGTGGGATGGGCTTCAGATTAGTATGACAGGGTGGCGCAACATCAAGGGCTGAAGGGCCTGTACTGCGCTGTAATGTTCTATGTTCTAGTGCCCAGGAATGTGCAGGTTAGGGTGGATTGGCCGTGCTAAATTGTCCCATAGTGCCCAGGGATGTGCAGGTTAGGGTGAATTGGCTGTGCTAAATTGCCCCATAGTGCCCAGGAATGTGCAGGTTAGGGTGAATTGGCCGTGCTAAATTGTCCCATAGTGCCCATGAATGTGCAGGTTAGGGTGGATTGGCCGTGCTAAATTGTCCCATAGTGTCCAGGGATGTGCAGGTTATGGTGGATTGACCGTGCTAAATTGCCCCATAGTGCCCAGGGATGTGCAGGTTAGGGTGGATTGGCCGTGCTACATTGTCCCATAGTGCCCAGGAATGTGCAGGTTAGGGTGGATTGGCCGTGCTAAATTGTCCCATAGTGTCCAGGGATGTGCAGGTTAGGGTGGATTGGCCGTGCTAAATTGTCCCATAGTGCCCAGGGATGTGCAGGTTAGGGTGGATTGGCCGTGCTAAATTGTCCCATAGTGCCCATGAATGTGCAGGTTAGGGTGGATTGGCCATGCTAAATTGTCCCATAGTGCCCAGGGATGTGCAGGTTAGGGTGGATTGGCCGTGCTAAATTGTCCCATAGTGCCCAGGGATGTGCAGGTTAGGGTGGATTGGCCGTGCTACATTGTCCCATAGTGTCCAGGGAAGTGCAGGTTAGGGTGGATTGGCCGTGCTAAATTGTCCCATAGTGCCCAGGGATGTGCAGGTTAGGGTGGATTGGCCGTGCTAAATTGTCCCATAGTGCCCAGGGATGTGGAGGTTAGGGTGGATTGGCCGTGCTAAATTGTCCCATAGTGTCCAGGGATGTGCAGGTTAGGGTGGATTGGCCGTGCTAAATTTTCCCATAGTGCCCAGGGGTGTGCAGGTTAGGGTGGATTGGCCGTGCTAATTTGTCCCATAGTGCCCATGAATGTGCAGGTTAGGGTGGATTGGCCGTGCTAAATTGTCCCATAATGCCCAGGGATGTGCAGGTTAGGGTGGATTGGCCGTGCTAAATTGTCCCATATTGCCCAGGGATGTGCAGGTTAGGGTGGATTGGCCGTGCTAAATTGTCCCATTATGTCCAGGGATGTGCAGGTTAGGGTGGATTGGCCGTGCTAAATTGTCCCATAGTGCCCAGGGATGTGCAGGTTAGGGTGGATTGGCCGCGCTAACTTGTCCCATAGTGTCCAGGGATGTGCAGGTTAGGGTGGATTGGCCGTGCTAAATTGTCCCATAGTGCCCAGGGATGTGCAGGTTAGGGTGGATTGGCCGTGTTAAATTGTCCCATAGTGCCCAGGGATGTGCAGGTTAGTGTGGATTGGCCGTGCTAAATTGTCCCATAGTGCCCAGGGATGTGCAGGTTAGGGTGGATTGGCCGTGCTAAATTGTCCCATAGTGCCCAGGGATGTGCAGGTTAGGGTGGATTGGCCGTGCTAAATTGTCCCATAGTGCCCAGGGATGTGCAGGTTAGGGTGGATTGGCCGTGCTAAATTGTCCCATAATGCCCAGGGATGTGCAGGTTAGGGTGGATTGGCCGTGCTAAATTGTCCCATAGTGCCCAGGGATGTGCAGGTTAGGGTGGATTGGCCGTGCTAAATTGTCCCATAGTGCCCAGGGATGTGCAGGTTAGGGTGGATTGGCCGTGCTAAATTGTCCCATAGTGCCCAGGGATGTGCAGGTTAGGGTGGATTGGCCGTGCTAAATTGTCCCATAATGCCCAGGGATGTGCAGGTTAGGGTGGATTGGCCGTGCTAAATTGTCCCATAGTGCCCAGGGATGTGCAGGTTAGGGTGGATTGGCCGTGCTAAATTATCCCATAGTGCCCAGGGATGTGCAGGTTTGGGTAGATTGGCCATGCTAAATTGTCCCATAGTGCCCAGGGATGTGCAGGTTAGTGTGGATTGGCCGTGCTAAATTGTCCCATAGTGCCCAGGGATGTGCAGGTTAGGGTGGATTGGCCGTGCTAAATTGTCCCATAGTGCCCAGGGATGTGCAGGTTAGGGTGGGTTGGCCGTGCTAAATTGTCCCATAGTGCCCAGGGATGTGCAGGTTAGGGTGGATTGGCCGTGCTAAATTATCCCATAGTGCCCAGGGATGTGCAGGTTGGGGTAGATTGGCCATGCTAAATTGTCCCATAGTGCCCAGGGATGTGCAGGTTAGGGTGGATTGGCCATGCTAAATTGTCCCATAGTGCCCAGGGATGTGCAGGTTAGGGTGGATTGGCCGTGCTAAATTGTCCCATAGTGCCCAGGGATGTGCAGGTTATGGTGGATTGGCCGTGCTAAATTATCCCATAGTGCCCAGGGATGTGCAGGTTGGGGTAGATTGGCCATGCTAAATTGTCCCATAGTGTCCAGGGATGTACAGGTTAGGGTGGATTGGCCGTGCTAAATTGCCCCATAGTGCCCAGGGATGTACAGGTTAGGGTGGATTGGCCATGCTAAATTATCCCATAGTGTCCAGGGATGTACAGGTTAGGGTGGATTGGCCGTGCTAAATTGCCCCATAGTGCCCAGGGATGTGCAGGTTAGGGTGAATTGGCCATGCTAAATTGTCCCATAGTGCCCAGGGATGTGCAGGTTAGGGTGGATTGGCCGTGCTAAATTGTCCCATAGTGCCCAGGGATGTGCAGGTTAGGGTGGATTGGCCGTGCTAAATTGTCCCATAGTGTCCAGGGATGTGCAGGTTAGGGTGGATTGGCCGTGCTAAATTGTCCCATAGTGCCCAGGGATCTGCAGGTTAGGGTGGATTGGCCGTGCTAAATTGTCCCATAGTGCCCAGGGATGTGCAGGTTAGGGTGGATTGGCCGTGCTAAATTGTCCCATAGTGTCCAGGGATGTGCAGGTTAGGGTGGATTGGCCGTGCTAAATTGTCCCATAGTGTCCAGGGATGTGCAGGTTAGGGTGGATTGGCCGTGCTAAATTGTCCCATAGTGTTCGGTGCATTAGTCAGAGGCAAATGGGTCTGGGTGGATTACTCTTCAGAGAGTCGTTGTGAACTTGTTGGGTCGAAGGGCCTGTTCCACACTGTAGGGAGTCTAATCTAAAAGGCACAACATTTTGAAACATGTGTTGTCTGCAACGCCATTACAGCACCAACACTTTAAATCCTGTTTCGAAAGAGTGATTATTCTATACCACGGGACTGTACAAGAACATGGCCATTGTGTTCTAGAACTGACTGCGTCCCATTTATATGCATTTTTCAAATATTATTCACTGGGGCGTTGATGGCTAAGCCAGTGTTTATTGCCCAGGGGACAGTTAAGGGTCAACACCATTGCTGTGGGTCTGGAGTCAAATGTAAGGGACTGCAGATGCTGGAGATCAGAGTAGAGAGTGTGGTGCTGGAAAAACACAGCAGGTCAGGCAACATCCAGGGAGCAGGAGAATCGACAGTTCGTGCAAAAACTAGTTTCGGGATTCCTGATGAAGGGCGAAATGTCGATTCTCCTGCTAGTCGGGTGCTGCATGACCTGCTGAGCGTTTCCACTGGGATTCTGGACTAACAATCCAATTATGATACTGCTCGGTCACTGCTTCCCAATGAAGGTATTGTCATGCATTCCCTCCTTCAGGAGTTCAAACTAACTTTAAACAGCACAACGGTGAGGCCACGTTTGGAACATTACACTCACACACTAACGCACACACTCACACTCACACACTAATACACACACTCACACACTAACGCGCACACTCACACTCACACACTAATACACACATTCACACACTAATGCACACACTCACACACACACTTACACCCACTCACATACTAACACACACACCCACACACTAACGCACACACTTACACACACACACTCAAACACTAACACACACACACTAACACACACACACTAACACACACACACTAACACACACTAACACGCACACACTAACACACACTAACACACACACTAACACACACACACTCACACCACCCACACACACTAACACACACTAACACACACACAAACACACACTAACACACACACACACTCACACCCTCCACATACACACTAACACACACTCACACACACACTCACACACACACACTAACACACACAAACACACACACACACTAAACACACACTCACACACACACTCACACACACACTCACACACACACTCACACACACACTCACACACTAACGCACACACTAACGCACACATACACACACTCACACACCCCCACACACTAACACACACACTAACACACACACACACTAACACACACACACACACACACCCCACACACACTAACACACACACTCACACACGAACGCACACACTCACACACACACACACACACACACGAACACACTCACACCACCCACACACACTAACACACACACAAACATACACACACACACTAACACTCACGCACACACTCACGCACACACTCACACACTAGCACGCTCACACACACACATTCTAACGCACACACTAACGCACACACTAATGCACACACTCACACACACACTAACACACACACACACACTAACACACACACTCACTAACACACACACACTCACAACCCCCACAATCTCTCTCACACACACACTAACACACACTAACACACACTCACACACACAAACTAACACACACTCACACACACTCACACACACAAACTAACACACACTCACACACACACACACTAACACACACTAACACACACACTCACTAACACACACACTCACTAACACACACACTCACTAACACACACACTCACACCCCCCACAATCTCTCTCACACACTAACACACACTAACACACACACACTAACACACACATTAACACACACACTAACACTCACTCACTCACACACACACTAACACACACACTAACACACACACGCACTAACACACACACTAAGACAAACACACACTAACACACATGCACACTAACACACACACTCACTCATACACTCACTCATACACACACTAACACACACACTAACACACACTCACTCACACAAACACATACACACACTAACACACACACACTAACACACACGCACTAACACACACACGCACTAACACACACACGCACTAACACACACACTAACGCACACACTAACACATACACACACTCACACACACACTTACACCCACACATTCACACACTCACATACTAACACACACACTCACACACTAATGCACACACTTACACACACACACACTCACATACTAACACACACACTAACGCACACACTTACACACACACACACTCACACACTAACACACACAAACTAACACACACTAACACACACACACTAACACACACACTAACACACACTAACATGCACACACTAACACACACACTAACACACACACACTAACACACACACACTAACACACACACACTAACACACACTAACACACACTAACACACACACACTCACACCCCCCACACACACTAACACACACTAACACACACACTAACACACACACTAACACACACACACTAACACACACAAAACACACACACACTAACACACACACACTCACACCCTCCACATACACACTAACACACACTCACACACACACTCACACACACACACTAACACACACAAACACACACACACACTAAACACACACTCACACACACACTCACACACACACTCACACACACACTCACACACACACTCACACACTAACGCACACACTAACGCACACATACACACACTCACACACCCCCACACACTAACACACACACTAACACACACACACACTAACACACACACACACACACACCCCACACACACTAACACACACACTCACACACGAACGCACACACTCACACACACACACACACACACACGAACACACTCACACCACCCACACACACTAACACACACACAAACATACACACACACACTAACACTCACGCACACACTCACGCACACACTCACACACTAGCACGCTCACACACACACATTCTAACGCACACACTAACGCACACACTAATGCACACACTCACACACACACTAACACACACACACACACTAACACACACACTCACTAACACACACACACTCACAACCCCCACAATCTCTCTCACACACACACTAACACACACTAACACACACTCACACACACAAACTAACACACACTCACACACACTCACACACACAAACTAACACACACTCACACACACACACACTAACACACACTAACACACACACTCACTAACACACACACTCACTAACACACACACTCACTAACACACACACTCACACCCCCCACAATCTCTCTCACACACTAACACACACTAACACACACACACTAACACACACATTAACACACACACTAACACTCACTCACTCACACACACACTAACACACACACTAACACACACACGCACTAACACACACACTAAGACAAACACACACTAACACACATGCACACTAACACACACACTCACTCATACACTCACTCATACACACACTAACACACACACTAACACACACTCACTCACACAAACACATACACACACTAACACACACACACTAACACACACGCACTAACACACACACGCACTAACACACACACGCACTAACACACACACTAACGCACACACTAACACATACACACACTCACACACACACTTACACCCACACATTCACACACTCACATACTAACACACACACTCACACACTAATGCACACACTTACACACACACACACTCACATACTAACACACACACTAACGCACACACTTACACACACACACACTCACACACTAACACACACAAACTAACACACACTAACACACACACACTAACACACACACTAACACACACTAACATGCACACACTAACACACACACTAACACACACACACTAACACACACACACTAACACACACACACTAACACACACTAACACACACTAACACACACACACTCACACCCCCCACACACACTAACACACACTAACACACACACTAACACACACACTAACACACACACACTAACACACACAAAACACACACACACTAACACACACACACTCACACCCTCCACATACACACTAACACACACTCACACACACACTCACACACACACTCACACACACACACACTCACACACACACTAACACACAATAACACACACACACTAAACACACACACTAACACACACTCACACACACACTCACACACACACTCACACACACACTCACACACATACTCACAAACACTCACACACCCTCACACACTAACACACACACACTAACACACACACACTAACGCACACACTCACACATACACTAACACACACACACACTAACACACACACACACTCACACCCCCACCCACACACTAACACACACACTCACACACGAATGCACACACTCACACACACACACACTAACACACACACACGAACACACACACACACTCACACCACCCACACACACTAACACACACACACTAACATACACACTCACACACTAATGCACACACACACAAACACTCACGCACACACTCACGCGCGCACACACACTCACACACTAACGCGCTCACACACACACACACATTCTAACGCACACACTAACGCTCATACTAACGCACACACACACACACACTAACACACACACACTCACACCCCCACAATCTCTCTCACACACACACTAACACACACTAACACACACAAACTAACACACACTCACACACACACACTAACACACACTAACACACACACTCACTAACACACACACTCACTAACACACACACTCACTAACACACACACACTCACACCCCCCACAATCTCTCTCTCACACACACACACACTAACACACACTCACTCACACACACTAACACACACACATTAACACACACACTAACACTCACTCACTCACACACACACTAACACACACTAACACACACACGCACTAACACACACACTAACGCACACACTAACACATACACACACTCACACACACTAACACACAAACACACTAACACACACACTCACTCATACACACACTAACACACACACTAACACACACTCACTCACACACTCACTCACACACAAACACATACACACACTAACACACACACTAACACACACACACACTAACACACACACACTAACACACACACGCACTAACACACACACACACTAACACACACACACTCACACACACTAACACACAAACACACACTAACACACACACACTAACACACACACACTAACACACATTAACGCACACACACACTAACACACACACACGAACACACAAACACTAACACAAACACACTAACGCACACACACTAACGCACACACTAACGCACACACACTAACGCACACACTAAAACACACACTAACACACACAATCACACACACTCACACACACTCACACACACTAACACACTAACACACACACACTCACACTCACACCCTCCACATACACACTAACACACACTCACACACACACTCACACACACACTCACACACACACACACACTAACACACAATAACACACACACACTAAACACACACACTAACACACACTCACACACACACTCACACACACACTCACACACACACTCACACACACACTCACACACACTCACACACCCTCACACACTAACACACACACTAACACACACACACTAACACACACACTCACACACACACACTAACGCACACACTCACACACACACTAACACACACACACCCTAACACACACACACTAACACCCCCCCAACACACTAACACACACACTCACACACGAATGCACACACTCACACACACACACACACTAACACACACACACGAACACACACACACACTCACACCACCCACACACACTAACACACACACACTAACATACACACTCACACACTAATGCACACACACACAAACACTCACGCACACACTCACGCACACACTCACGCGCGCACACACACTCACACACTAACGCGCTCACACACACACACATTCTAACGCACACACTCACACCCCCACAATCTCTCTCACACACACTAACACACACTAACACACACAAACTAACACACACTCACACACACACACTAACACACACACTAACACACACACTCACTAACACACACACTCACTAACACACACACACTCACACCCCCCACAATGTCTCTCTCACACACACACACTAACACACACTAACACACACTCACTCACACACACACTCACTAACACACACACACTCACACCCCCCACAATCTCTCTCACACACACACACGCACTAACACACACACTAACGCACACACTAACACATACACACACTCACACACACTAACACACAAACACACTAACACACACACTCACTCATACACACACTAACACACACACACTAACACACACTCACTCACACACTCACTCACACACAAACACATACACACACTAACACACACACACTAACACACACACGCACTAACACACACACGCACTAACACACACACGCACTAACACACACACTAACGCACACACTAACACATACACACACTCACACACACTAACACACAAACACACTATGGAGAGAGATAGGTGCGCACAACAAGGTAGATTTTATAATTGGGGGAAGGGAAATTACGATGCTGTAAGGCAGGATTTGAGGAGCATACGTTGGGAGCATAGGCTGTCAGGGAAGGATGTGGTGGAAATGTGGAACTTTTTCAAAGAGCAGATACGACGTGTCCATGATATGTATGTACCTATCAGGCAGGAAAGAAATGGTCGTGTGAGGGAGCCTTGGTTGACGAGAGAGGTTGAATGTCTGGTAAAGAGGAAGAAGGAGGCTTACATAAGGTTGAGGAAACAAGGTTCAGACAGAGCATTGGAGCGATACAGGATAGCCAGAAGGGACCTGAAGAAAGGGATTAGGAAAGCTAAGAGAGGGCATGAAAAATCGTTGGCGGATAGGATCAAGGATAACCCCAAGGCATTTTATGCGTATGTGAGAAACCTGAGAATGACGAGAACGAGGGTAGGTCCGATCAAGGACAGTAGTGGGAGACTGTGTATTGAGTCGGAAGAGATAGGAGAGGTCTTGAACAAGTACTTCTCTTCAGTATTTACGAACGAGAGGGACCGTATTGTAGAAGAGGAGAGTGTGGAATGGACTGGTAAGCTAGAAGAGATACCTGTTAGGAAGGAAGATGTGTTGGACACTTTGAACAACTTGAGGATAGACAAGTCCCCCGGGCCTGACGGGATATATCCTAGGATTATGTGGGAAGCAAGAGAGGAAATTGCAGTACCGTTGGCAATGATCTTCTCGTCTTCACTGGCAACGGGGGTGGTACCAGGGGACTGGAGAGTAGCGAATGTTGTGCCCCTGTTCAAAAAAGGGAATAGGGATAACCCCGGGAATTACAGGCCTGTTAGTCTTACTTCTGTGGTAGGCAAAGCAATGGAAAGGGTACTGAGGGATAGGATTTATGAGTATCTGGAAAGACACTGCTTGATTAGGGACAGCCAGCACGGATTTGTGAAGGGTAGGTCTTGCCTTACAAGTCTTATTGAATTCTTTGAGGAGGTGACCAAGCATGTGGATGAGGGAAGAGCAGTGGATGTAGTGTACATGGATTTTAGTAAGGCATTTGATAAGGTTCCCCATGGTAGGCTTATGCGGAAAGTCAGGAGGCATGGGATAGAGGGAAATTTGGCCAATTGGATAGAAAACTGGCTAACCGGTCGAAGGCAGAGAGTGGTGGTAGATGGTAAATATTCAGCCTGGAGCCCAGTTACAAGTGGAGTTCCGCAGGGATCAGTTCTGGGTCCTCTGCTGTTTGTAATTTTTATTAATGACTTAGATGAGGGAGTCGAAGGGTGGGTCAGTAAATTTGCAGATGATACGAAGATAGGTGGAGTTGTGGACAGTGAGGAGGGCTGTTGTCGGCTGCAGAGGGACTTAGATATGATGCAGAGCTGGGCTGAGGAGTGGCAGATGGAGTTCAACCCTGCCAAGTGTGAGGTTGTCCATTTTGGAAAGACAAATAAGAATGCGGAATACAGGGTTAATGGTAGGGTTCTTAGTCAGGTGGAGGAACAGAGGGATCTTGGGGTCTATGTACATAGATCTTTGAAGGTTGCCACTCAGGTGGATAGAGTTTGTTAGAAGGCCTATGGAGTATTATCGTTCATTAGCAGAGGGATTGAATTCAAGAGTCGTGAAGTGATGTTGCAGCTGTACAGGACTTTGGTTAGGCCACAGTTGGAGTACTGTGTGCAGTTCTGGTCGCCTCACTTTAGGAAAGATGTGGAAGCTTTGGAGAGGGTGCAGAGAAGATTTACCAGGATGTTGCCTGGAATGGAGTGGAAGTCGTACGAGGATAGGTTGAGAGTTCTCGGCCTTTTCTCGTTGGAACGGCGAAGGATGAGGGGTGACTTGATAGAGGTTTATAAGATGATCAGAGGAATAGATAGAGTAGACAGTCAGAAACTTTTTCCCCGGGTACAACAGAGTGTTACAAGGGGACATAAATTTAAGGTGAAGGGTGGAAGGTATAGGGGAGATGTCAGGGGTGGGTTCTTTACCCAGAGAGTGGTGGGGGCATGGAATGCGCTGCCCGTGGGAGTGGTAGAGTCGGAATCATTGGCGATCTTTAAGCGGCATTTGGATAGGTACATGGATGGGTACTTAATCTAGGTTAGAAGTTCGGCACAACATCGTGGGCCGAAGGGCCTGTTCTGTGCTGTATTGTTCTATGTTCTATGTTCTATGTTCTATGTTCTACACTAACACACACACTCACTCATACACACACTAACACACACACACTAACACACACACACTAACACACATTAACGCACACACACACTAACACACACACACGAACACACAAACACTAACACAAACACACTAACGCACACACACTAACGCACACACTAACGCACACACACTAACGCACACACTAAAACACACACTAACACACACAATCACACACACAATCACACACACACACACACTCACACACACTAACACACTAACACACTAACACTCACACACACACTAACACACACACTCACACCCTCCACATACACACTAACACACACTCACACACACACACACACACTCACACACACACTCACACTCACACACACACACTAACACACAATAACACACACACACTAAACACACACTAACACACACTCACACACACACTCACACACACACTCACACACACACTCACACACACACTCACACACACACTCACACACACTCACACACCCTCACACACTAACACACACACTAACACACACACACTAACACACACACTCACACACACACACTAACGCACACACTCACACACACACTAACACACACACACACTAACACACACACACACTCACACCACCCACACACACTAACACACACACTCACACACGAATGCACACACTCACACACACACACACACTAACACACACACACGAACACACTCACACCACCCACACACACTAACACACACACTAACATACACACTCACACACTGATGCACACACACACAAACACTCACGCACACACTCACGCACACACTCACGCGCGCACACACACTCACACACTAACGCGCTCACACACACACACATTCTAACGCACACACACTCACACCCCCACAATCTCTCTCACACACACACTAACACACACTAACACACACAAACTAACACACATTCACACACACACACTAACACATACTAACACACACTAACACACACACTCACTAACACACACACTCACTAACACACACACGCACTAACACACACACGCACTAACACACACACACTCACACCCCCCACAATCTCTCTCACACACACACACACTAACACACACTCACTCACACAAACTAACACACACACATTAACACACACACTAACACTCACTCACTCACACACACTAACACACACACACTAACACACACACACTAACACACACACGCACTAACACACACACACGCACTAACACACACACTAACGCACACACTAACACATACACACACACACTAACACACAAACACACTAACACACACACTCACTCATACACACACTAACACACACACACTAACACACACTCACTCACACACTCACTCACACACTAACACATACACACACTAACACACACACACTAACACACACACGCACTAACACACACACACACTAACACACACACTAATGCACACACTAACACATACACACACTCACACACACTAACACACAAACACACTAACACACACACTCACTCATACACACACTAACACACACACACTAACACACATACTAACACACACACAAACACACACAAACACTAACACACACACTAACACACACACACTAACACACATTAACGCACACACACTAACACACACACGAACACACAAACACTAACACACACACTAACACACACACACACTAACACACATTAACGCACACACACACTAACACACACACACGAACACACACACACACTCACACCACCCACACACACTAACACACACACTAACATACACACTCACACACTAATGCACACACACACAAACACTCACGCACACACTCACGCACACACTCACGCGCGCACACACACTCACACACTAACGCGCTCACACACACACACATTCTAACGCACACACACTCACACCCCCACAATCTCTCTCACACACACACTAACACACACTAACACACACAAACTAACACACATTCACACACACACACTAACACACACTAACACACACACGCACTAACACACACACTCACTAACACACACACACTCACACCCCCCACAATCTCTCACACACACACACACACTAACACACACTAACACACACTCACTCACACACACTAACACACACACATTAACACACACACTAACACTCACTCACTCACACACACACTAACACACACACACTAACACACACACACTAATGCACACACGCACTAACACACACACACGCACTAACACACACACTAACGCACACACTAACACATACACACACACACTAACACACAAACACACTAACACACACACTCACTCATACACACACTAACACACACACACTAACACACACTCACTCACACACTCACTCACACACAAACACATACACACACTAACACACACACACTAACACACACACACACACTAACACACACACACTAACACACACATGCACTAACACACACACACACTAACACACACACTAATGCACACACTAACACATACACACACTCACACACACTAACACACAAACACACTAACACACACACTCACTCATACACACACTAACACACACACACTAACACACATACTAACACACACACAAACACACACAAACACTAACACACACACTAACACACACACACTAACACACATTAACGCACACACACACTAACACACACACGAACACACAAACACTAACACAAACACACTAACGCACACACACTAACGCACACACACACGCGCACACACACACGCGCACACTAAAACACACACTAACACACACAATCACACACACTCACACACACTCACACACACTAACACACTAACACACTCACACTCACACTCACTAACACACACACACTCACACACTCACTAACACACACACACTCACACCACACACACTAACACTCACACTAACACACACACACTAGCACACACACACTAGCACACACACACTAAAACACACTCACACACACTAACACACACTCACTCACGCACACTAACACACACACAGACTAACACACAGACTAACACACACAC
The DNA here is from genome assembly GCF_037043375.1 of Chiloscyllium plagiosum. Lineage (NCBI taxonomy): Eukaryota > Metazoa > Chordata > Chondrichthyes > Orectolobiformes > Hemiscylliidae > Chiloscyllium > Chiloscyllium plagiosum. Next base: position 10,236,221 of record NW_028270184.1, on the reverse strand, counting down.
TAACACACACACTAACACACACACTAACACACACACACTAACACACACTCACTCACTCACACACACTAACACACACACACTAACACACACACTAACACACACTAACACGCACACTCACACACACGCACACACACTCACACACACTCACACACACCAACACACACACCAACACACACACTAACACACACACACTCACTAACACTCACTAACACACACACACATACTAACACACACACACTCACTAACACACACATTAACACACACACATTAACACACACTAGCACACACACACTCTCACACACACACTCACACACACACACACTAACACACTAACACACACACACTAACACACACACACTAACACACACACACTAACACACACTCACTCACACACGCACTCACTCACACACGCACTAACACACACACGCACTAACACACACACGCACTAACACACACACGCACTAACACGCACTAACACACACTAACACACACTAACACACACACGCACTAACACACAAACACACTAACACACACAAACTAACACACACACACACTAACACACACTAACACACACTCACTCACACACACTCACTCACACACATGCACTAACACACACGCACTAACACACACATGCACTAACACACACATGCACTAACACACTCTAACACACACTAACACACACTCACTCACACACACTAACACACAAACACACTAACACACACACTGACTCACACACATACTAACACACACACACTAACACACACACACTAACACACACTCACTAACACACACACACACACTCACTCAAACACACTAACACATACACACACTAACACATACACACACTAACACACACACACTAACACACACTAACACACACACTCTCACTAACACACTAACACACACACACACTAACACACACACATTAACACACACACACATTAACACACACACACTAACACACATTAATGCACACACACTAACACACACAGTAACACACACACACGCACAAATACACGAACACACTCAAACACACTAACGCACTAACACACTAACGCACTCACACACACACTCACACACACACTCACACACACACACATACTAACACTAACACACACACTCTCACACACTAACACACACACACTAGGCCACACACACACACGCACACACTAACACACACACACTAACACACACTAACACACACACTAACACACACACACTAACACACACACTAACACACACACTAACACACACACTAACACACACTCACTCACACATACTAACACATACACTAACACACACACACACTAACACACATATATATATACACACACACATACACACACTAACACATATACGTACATACACATACACTAACACAGACACACACTTACCCACACACACAAATACATACACACTAAACACACACTAACACACACTGATACACACATACACACACAGACACTCACACACACAGACACACATACACACTTACGACACAGACACACACAGACACACACATACACACTTACGACACAGACACACACACTCACACACACAGACACTCACACACTAACACATACACTAACACACACTCTCACACACACTAACACACACACACATTAACACACACACACTAACACACACACTCACTAACACACGAACACACAAACACACTAACACAAACACACTAACACACTAACACACACATACTAACACACACACTAACACACACAAACACACACAAACACACACACTAACACACATACAAACACACATTCAAACACACATTCAAACACACATTCAAACACACATACAAACACACATACAAACACACATACAAACACACACACACTAACACACACACAAACACACACTAACACACACACAAACACACACACAAACACACACACAAACACACACACACACAAACACACACACACTAACACACACACTAACACACACACTAACACACACACAAACACACACTAACACACACACAAACACACACACAAACACACACACAAACACACACACACACAAACACACACACACTAACACACACACACTAACACACACACTAACACACACACTAACACACACACTAACACACACACTAACACACACACTAACACACACACACACTCTCACACACACACTTTCACACATTAACACTTACACACTAACCCACACACACATGCACACACTAACACACATACAAACACACACACACTAGCACACACACTAACACACACACTAACACACACACACACTCTCACACACTAACACACACACACGCACACACTAACACACATACACACTAACACACATACACACAAACACACAGACACACTAACACACAGACACACTAACACACACAAACACACACATACACACACACACTAACACACACATACACACACACTAACACACACACTAACACACACTAACACACACACTAACACACACACTAACACACACACTAACATACACACACTAACATACACACACTAACACACACATACATATACAGCATCACAGACACACACTCACACGCACATATACATACACACTAAACACACACTAACACACACACACACTAACACACACTGATACACACATATACACACACACACAGACACACACACATACACACTTACAGACAGACACACACACACACTCACACACACTCTCACACACACTCACACACACATACTAACACACACACACAAACACACACACACAAACACACAAACACACACAAACACACACACACGAACACACACACTTTCACACACAGATATACACACAGACACACACACACACAGACACTGACACACTCTCACACACACGAACACACACACACACACAGATACTGACACACTCTCACACACACGAACACACACACACACTAACACACTCTCACACACACTAACACACACACACACTAACACACGAACACACACACGAACACACACACACACTAACACACACACACTCACACACACTCACACATACTCTCACACACTAACACACACATACTAACACACACACTAACAAACTCACTAACGCACACAAATACACACACACACTAACCTACACTAACACACACACATATATACACACACACGTACATACACACACACGTACATACACACACACAAACACACATACATACACACACATACATACACAGACACTAACACACACACACTAACACACACACATACACACACATACTTACATACACACACTAACACACACAGTCACACACACACATACAGACACAGACACTCACACACACAGACACTCACACACTCTCACACACACTCTCACACACACTCTGTCACACACGCACACATACACAGACACACACACACTAACACACACTGACACACACACTAACACACTGACACACTAACACACACTCTCACACACACATCCACCCTAACCTGCACATCCCTGGACACTATGGGACAATTTAGCACGGCCAATCCACCATAACCCGCACATCCCTGGGCACTATGGGACAATTTAGCACGGCCAATCCACCCTAACCTGCACATCCCTGGGCACTATGGGCAATTTAGCATGGCCAATCCACCCTAACCTGCACATCCCTGGGCACTATGGGACAATCTAGCACGGCCAATCCACCCTAACCTGCACATCCCTGGGCACTATGGGACAATCTAGCACGGCCAATCCACCCTAACCTGCACATCCCTGGGCACTATGGGACAATTTCCGCCCCCACGCCATCACCACGCCCAACCCCGCCCCCACGCCGATCCCCGTCCCCGCCCCCAGACCTAACCCTGCCCCCACACCCAGCTCCAGCCCCACACCAGGTCCCAGCTCCCAGCCCTGCTGTGTTTTCACTATCCCTCCAGACCTACCCCTCTCTGAAGATGAAAGATCAGTCCTCAGCAGAGGCCTCACCCTCATTCCCCTACGCTCTCGGGTCAATGAATTCAATACACGGAGTGACACCGAACAATTTTTCCGCCACCTTCGCCTCCACGCCTTCTTCTTCAACCAAGACTCTCGCCCACCCTCTGACGACCCCTTCTCCCACCTCCAACACACCCCGTCCACCTGGACACCCCGTGCTGGCCTCCTACCTGCCCTCGATCTCTTCATAGCCAACTGCCGCCGCGATATTAACCGCCACCTAAACTCCCCCACCCCTCCCACCCACTCCAACCTCTCACCCTCGGAACGCGCAGCCCTCCACTCCCTCCGTTCCAACCCCAACCTCACTATCAAACCAGCAGACAAGGGAGGTGCGGTAGTAGTTTGGCGCACCGACCTTTACACCGCTGAGGCCAAACGCCAACTCGCGGACACCTCCTCCTACTGCCCCCTTGACCATGACCCCACCTCCCACCACCAAACCATCATCTCCCAGACCATCCATAACCTCATTACCTCAGGGGATCTCCCATCCACCGCCTCCAACCTCAGAGTCCCACAATCCCACACCACCCACTTCTACCTCCTGCCCAAAATCCACAAACCTGACTGCCCCGTCTCAGCCTGCTCCTGCCCCACCAAACTCATCTCTGCATACCTCGACACGGTCCTGTCCCCCTTAGTCCAAGAACTCCCCACCTACATTCGGGACACCACCCACGCCCTCCACCTCCTCCATGATTTTCGCTTCCCCGGTCCCCAACGCCTTATCTTCACCATGGACATCCAGTCCCTGTACACCTCCATCCCCCATCACGAAGGACTCAAAGCCCTCCGCTTCTTCCTTTCCTGCCGTACAAACCAGTACCCTTCCACTGACACCCTCCTTCGACTGACTGAACTGGTCCTCACCCTGAACAACTTCTCTTTCCAATCCTCTCACTTCCTCCAAACCAAAGGAGTAGCCATGGGCACCCGCATGGGCCCCAGCTATGCCTGCCTCTTCGTAGGATATGTGGAACAGTCCATCTTCCGCAGCTACACTAGCCCCACCCCCCACCTTTTCCTCCGCTACATCGATGACTGTGTCGGCGCCGCCTCGTGCTCCCACGAGGAGGTTGAACAGTTCATCCACTTCACCAACACCTTCCACCCCGACCTCAAATTCACCTGGACCGTCTCAGACTCCTCCCTCCCCTTCCTAGACCTTTCCATTTCTATCTCAGGCGACCGAATCAACACGGACATCTACTACAAACCGACCGACTCCCACAGCTACCTGGACTACACCTCCTCCCATCCTGCCCCCTGTAAAAACGCCATCCCATATTCCCAATTCCTTCATCTCCGCCGCATCTGCTCCCAGGAGGACCAGTTCCAATACCGTACAACCCAGATGGCCTCCTTCTTTAACGACCGCAATTTCCCCCTCGACGTGGTCGACGATGCCCTCCACCGCATCTCCTCCACTTCCCGCTCCTCCGCCTTTGAGCCCCGCCCCTCCAATCGCCACCAGGACAGAACCCCACTGCTCCTCACCTACCACCCCACCAACCTCCATATACAGCGTATCATCCGTCGTCATTTCCACCACCTCCAAACGGACCCCACCACCAGGGATATATTTCCCTCCCCTCCCCTATCAGCGTTCCGAAAAGACCACACCCTCCGTGACTCCCTCATCAGGTCCACACTCCCCACCGACCCAACCTCCACTCCCGGCACCTTCCCCTGCAACCGCAGGGGGTGCAAGACCTGCTCCCACACCTCCCCCCTCACCTCCCTCCAAGGCCCCAAAGGAAACTTCCATATCCGCCACAGATTCACCTGCACCTCCACACATATCATCTATTGCATCCTCTGCACCCGATGTGGCCTCCTCTATATTGGGGAGACAGGCCGCCTACTTGCGGAGCGTTTCAGAGAACACCTCTGGGACACCCGGACCAACCAACCCAACCACCCTGTAGCTCAACATTTCAATTCCCCCTCCCACTCCACCAAGGATATGCAGGTCTTTGGACTCCTCCATCGTCAGACCACAACAACACGACGGTTGGAGGAAGAACGCCTCATCTTCCGCCTAGGAACCCTCCAACCACAAGGGATGAACTCGGATTTCACCAGTTTCCTCATTTCCCCTCCCCCCACCTTGTCTCAGTCAAATCCATCAAATTCAGCACCGCCTTCCTAACCTGCAACATCTTCCTGACCTCTCCGCCCCCACCCCAGTCTGACCTATCACCCTCACCTCGACCTCTTTCCACCTATCACATTTCCGACGCCCCTCCCCCAAGTCCCTCCTCCCTACCTTTTATCTTAGCCTGCTGGACAAACTTTCCTCATTCCTGAAGAAGGGCTTATGCCCGAAACGTCGATTCTCCTGTTCCCTGGATGCTGCCTGACCTGCTGCGCTTTTCCAGCAACACATTTCCAGCTCTGACAATTTAGCACGGCCAATCCACCCTAACCTGCACATCCCTGGACACTATGGGACAATTTAGCACGGCCAATCCACCCTAACCTGCACATCCCAGGGCACTATGGGACAATTTAGCACAGCCAATCCACCCTAACCTGCACATCCCTGGACACTATGGGACAATTTAGCACGGCCAATCCACCCTAACCTGCACATCCCTGGGCACTATGGGACAATTTAGCACAGCCAATCCACCCTAACCTGCACATCCCTGGACACTATGGGACAATTTAGCACGGCCAATCCACCCTAACCTGCACATCCCTGGGCACTATGGGACAATTTAGCACGGCCAATCCACCCTAACCTGCACATCCCTGGGCACTATGGGACAATTTAGCACAGCCAATCCACCCTAACCTGCACATCCCTGGACACTATGGGACAATTTAGCACGGCCAATCCACCCTAACCTGCACATCCCTGGGCACTATGGGACAATTTAGCATGGCCAATCCACCCTAACCTGCACATCCCTGGACACTATGGGACAATTTAGCATGGCCAATCCACCCTAACCTGCACATCCCTGGACACTATGGGACAATTTAGCACGGACAATCCACCCTAACCTGCACATCCCTGGGCACTATGGGACAATTTAGCACGGCCAATCCACCCTAACCTGCACATCCCTGGGCACTATGGGACAATTTAGCACGGCCATTCCCCCCCATCCTGCACATCCCTGGGCACTATGGGACAATTTAGCACGGCCAATCCACCCTAACATGCACATCCCTGGGCACTATGGGACAATTTAGCACGGCCAATCCACCCTAACATGCACATCCCTGGGCACTATGGGACAATTTAGCACGGCCAATCCACCCTAACATGCACATCCCTGGGCACTATGGGACAATTTAGCACGGCCAATCCACCCTAACCTGCACATCCCTGGGCACTATGGGACAATTTAGCACGGCCAATCCACCCTAACATGCACATCCCTGGGCACTATGGGACAATTTAGCACGGCCAATCCACCCTAACATGCACATCCCTGGGCACTATGGGACAATTTAGCACGGCCAATCCACCCTAACTTGCACATCCCTGGGCACTATGGGACAATTTAGCACGGCCAATCCACCCTAACCTGCACATCCCTGGGCACTATGGGACAATTCAGCATGACCAATCCACCCTAACCTGCACATCCCTGGGCATTATGGGACAATGTAGCACGGCCAATCCACCCGAACCTGCACATCTCTGGACACTATGGGACAATTTAACACGGCCAATCCACCCTAACCTGCACACCCCTGGGCACTATGGGACAATTTAGCACGGCCAATCCACCCTAACCTACACATCCCTGGGCACTATGGGACAATTTAGCACAGCCATTTCACCCTAACCTGGGCATCTCTGGACTGTGGGGAGAAACCCACACAGACACAGGGAGAATATGCAAACTCCACACAGACAGTCACCCAAGGCTGGAATCGAACCCAGGTCCCTGGCGCTGTGAGGCAGCAGCACTAACCACTGAGCCACTGCGCTATCCAAACATAGTGAAGAAGGCATTTGGTATCCTTGCTTTTATTGGTCAGAGTATCGAGTACAGGAGTTGGGGGGTCATGTTGGGGGGTCATGGTACAGGACATTGGTTAGGCCACTGTTGGAATATTGCGTGCAATTCTGGTCTCCTTCCTATCGGAAAGATGTTGTGAAACTTGAAAGCGTTCAGAAAATATTTACAAGGGTATTGCCAGGGTTGGAGGGTTTGAGCGACAGGGAGAGGCTGAACAGGCTGGGGCTGTTTTCCCTGGAGCGTCGGAGGCTGAGGGGTGGCCTTATAGAGGCTTATAAAATCATGAGGGGCATAGATAGGGTAAATAGGCAAAGTCTATTCCCTGGGGTCGGGGAGTCCAGAACTAGAGGGGCATAGGTTTAGGGTGAGAGGGGGGAAATTTGAAAGAGACCTAAGGGGCAACGTTTTCACACAGAGCGTGGTGCGTGTATGGAATGAGCTGCCAGAGGAAGTGGTGGAGGCTGGTACAATGACAACATTTAACAGGCATCTGGATGGGGACATGAATAGGAAGGGTTTGGAAGGATATAGTTAAGATTAGAGTGGTGCTGGAAAAGCACAGCAGGTCAGGCAGCATCCGAGGAGCAGGAAGGCCTTTCCTGATGAAGGGATTTTGCCCAAAACCTCAATTTTCCTGCTCCTCGGATGCTGCCTGACCTGCTGTGCTTTTCCAGCACCGCTCTAATCTAGACTCTGATCTCCAGCGTCTGCAGTACTCACTTCTGCCTTAGAGGGATATGGGCCGGGTGCCGGCAAATGGGACTCGATTGATTTAGGATATCTGGTCGATGCGTTGGACTGAAGGGTCTGTTTCTATCCTGTGCGTTTCTATGACTTTTCAAGATTTGACAATAAGGCGATGTTGACCGTTGAATAATTTCGGTTTGAGGTTCAAGTGGAAACTGTTGGGTCTTTCACAAGTCGTTGCAATCTCTTTCGCCTTATCTCAGTCGTGGTCTTCATCGAGAAGGTGATTACATGTGTAAATCATGCCTTGCTCTCTGAGATAAAGGGTGGCTTTGCAAAAACAAGACGGTAATCTCGCAGTTGATCAGGGAGTTGCCGAACGATATCCATCTGATCATCGTAGTCTCGGGCTTGCCTGGAGCTTGGTTGAGTTTCTGTTGACCGATAAGAGCTGACCGTTGGCTGATGGTGCTGTCTCATTCATCGAAAGGCGTAAAGCGGGAAGTCTTTCAATGGAGGACGCTGGGGGGGGGGGGGGTGGGGGGGAAAGTTACAACATGATCTCACCATCTAACGGCAGAGAGATGGGAACATCTGAGCAGAGTCCCACACTATCACAGCTCAGACGATAGCAGGGGGATCTCCGAAAATTCCAACAGGACCAGACAGGGTCAAGGATGTTCCCATTGACCTGGGGAGCCCAGAACCGGGGGGGGGGGTTGGGGGGATCACAGTCTAAGGATTATGGGGTGCGGCCATTTTGGACTGACTTGGGGAGAAATGTCCTCCCCCAGAGAGTTTGGGGGGGAGCTTGTGGGATTCTCTGCCACAGAGAGGGGTTGGGGCCGAAACATCGAATGTTTACAGGAAGGAGTTTGATCTAGTTCTTGGGGCTGAAGGGGGACAGCGGGGAGCAGGGGGGGGGACTGAGTCAGATGGTCAGCCATAATGCTATGTTATGGCAGAGCTGGAGTGAGGGGCTGAATGGCCTACACTTGCTGTTAATTCCAATGATTCCACGGTTCCGGAAAAGCGAAGGTGCTGCCTGAATCTTAAATGATTCACCAAACACAAATTATCTGAAAGTGCAGTGCTCAATCCCCAAATGAACAACCGCCCAAGATAGCACTTACCAGGTATGCCCACCAGAGGGCAGCACTCCCTCAGTACTGACCCTCCGACAGTGCGGCACTCCCTCAGTACTGACCCTCCGACAGTGCAGCACTCCCTCAGTACTGACCCTCCGACAGTGCGGCACTCCCTCAGTACTGACCCTCCGACAGTGCAGCACTCCCTCAGTACTGACCCTCCGACAGTGCGGCACTCCCTCAGTACTGACCCTCCGACAGTGCGGCACTCCCTCAGTACTGACCCTCCGACAGTGCGGCACTCCCTCAGTACTGACCCTCTGACAGTGCAGCACTCCCTCAGTACTGACCCTCCGACAGTGCGGCACTCCCTCAGTACTGACCCTCTGACAGTGCGGCGCTCCCTCAGGACTGAGCCACCCACAGTGCGGCACTCCCTCAGTGCTGACCCTCTGACAGTGCGGCACTCCCTCAGTGCTGACCCTCTGATGGTGCGGCACTCCCTCAGCACTGACCATCTGACAGTGCGGCGCTCCCTCAGGACTGAGCCACCCACAGTGCGGCACTCCCTCAGCACTGACCATCTGACTGCGGCGCTCCCTCATCACTGACCCTCCGACAGTGCGGCACTCCCTCAGTACTGACCCTCCGACAGTGGGGCACTCCCTCAGTACTGACCCTCCGACAGTGCGGCACTCCCTCAGCACTGACCCTCTGACAGTGCGGCACGCCCTCAGTACTGACCCTCTGACAGTGATGCACTCCCTCAGTACTGACCCTCTGACAGTGCAGCACTCCCTCAGCACTGACCCTCCGACAGTGCAGCACTCCCTCAGTACTGACCCTCCGACAGTGCTGCACTCCCTCAGTACTGACCCTCCGACAGTGCTGCACTCCCTCAGTACTGACCCTCCGACAGTGCAGCACACCCTCAGCACTGACCCTCCGACAGTGCAGCACTCCCTCAGTTCTGACCCTCCGACAGTGCGGCACTCCCTCAGTACTGACCGTCCGACATTGCTGCACTCCCTCAGTACTGACTCTCCGACAGTGCGGCGCTCCCTCAGTACTGACCCTCTTACAGTGCGCCGCTCCCTCAGTACTGACCCTCCGACAGTACGTCACTCCCTCAGTACTGACCGTCCAACAATGCGGCACTCCCTCAGTACTGACCCTCCGAAAGTGCGGCACTCGCTCAGTACTGACCCTCTGACAGTGCGGCTCTCCCTCTGTACTGACCATCCGACAGTGCGGTACTCCCTCAGCACTGACCCTCTGACAGTTCGACGCAGTCCCTCAGTACCTACCACCCGACAGTGCAGCACTCCCTCAGCACTGACCCTCTGACAGTGCGGCACTCCCTCAGTACTGACCCTCTGACAGTGCGGCACTCCCTCAGTACTGACCCTCTGACAGTTCGAGGCAGTCCCTCAGTACCGACCATCCGACAGTGCGGCACGCCCTCAGTACTAACCCTCCGACAGTGCAGCGCGCCCTCAGTACTGACCCTCTGACAGTGCTGCACTCCCTCATTACTGACCCTCTGACAGTGCTGCACTCCCTCATTACTGACCCTCTGACAGTGCAGCACTACCTCAGTACTGACACTTTGACAGTGCGGCACTCCCTCAGCACTGACCCTCTGAGAGTTCGGCACAGTCCCTCAGTACTGACCATCTGACAGTGCGGCACTCCCTCAGTGCTGACCCTCTGACAGTGCTGCACTCCCTCAGTACTGACCGTCCGACAGTGCGGCACTCCCTCAGTACTGACTGTCCGACAGTGCGGCGCTCCCTCAGTACTGACCCTCCGACAGTGCGGCGCTCCCTCAGTACTGACCCTCTGACAGTGCTGCACTCCCTCAGTACTGACCGTCCGACAGTGCGGCACTCCCTCAGTACTGACCCTCCGACAGTGCGGCTCTCCCTCTGTACTGACCCTCCGACAGTGCGGCACTCCCTCAGTACTGACCCTCCGACAGTGCGGCTCTCCCTCTGTACTGACCATCCGACAGTGCGGCACTCCCTCAGGACTGACCCTCCGACAGTGCGGCTCTCCCTCTGTACTGACCCTCTGACAGTGCGGCACTCCCTCAGTACTGACCCTCCGACAATGCGGCACTCCCTCAGCACTGACCCTCCGACAGTGTGGCACTCCCTCAGCACTGACCATCTGACAGTGCGGCACTCCCTCAGTACTGACCCACCCACAGTGCAGCACTCCCTCAGTACTGATCCTCCGAAGGTGCGGCACTCCCTCAGTACTGACCCTCCGACAGTGCAGCACTCCCTCAGTACTGACCCTCCGACAGTGCGGCACTCCCTCAGTACTGACCGTCTGACAGTGCGGCACTCCCTCAATACTGACCCTCCGAAGGTGCGGCACTCCCTCAGTACTAAATATCTGACAGTGCGGCACTCCCTCAGTACTGACCTTCAGACAATGCGGCGCTCCCTCAGCACTGACCCTCCGACAGTGCGGCACTCCCTCAGTACTGACCCTCCGACAGTGCGGCACTCCCTCATTACTGACCCTCCGACAGTGCGGCACTCCCTCAATACTGACCCTCTGACAGTGCGGCACTCCCTCAGCACTGACCCTCTGACAGTGCAGCGCTCCCTCAGTACTGACCCTCTGACAGTGCGGCACTCCCTCAGTACTGACCCTCTGACAGTGCGGCGCTCCCTCAGTACTGACCCTCTGACAGTGCGGCGCTCCCTCAGTACTGACCCTCTGACAGTGCGGCACTCCCTCAGCACTGACCCTCTGACAGTGCGGCGCTCCCTCAGTACTGACCCTCTGACAGTGCGGCGCTCCCTCAGTACTGACCCTCTGACAGTGCGGCACTCCCTCAGTGCTGACCCTCTGACAGTGCTGCACTCCCTCAGTACTGACCGTCCGACAGTGCGGCACTCCCTCAGTACTGACCCTCCGACAGTGCTGCACTCCTTCAGTACTGACCCTCTGGCAGTTCGACGCAGTCCCTCAGTACCTACCATCCGACAGTGTGGCAATCCCTTAATACTGACCCTCTGACAGTGTGGCACTCCCTCAGTACTGACCCTCTGACAGTGCTGCACTCCCTCATTACTGACCCTCTGACAGTGCAGCACTCCCTCAGTACTGACCCTCCGACAGTGCGCCACTCCCACAGTACTGACCATCTGACAGTGCGGCACTCCCTCAGTACTGACCCACCCCAGTGCGGCACTCCCTCAGTACTGACCCTCTGACAGTGCGGCGCTCCCTCATCACTGTCCCTCCGACAGTGCGGCGCTCCCTCAGAACTGACCCTCCGACAGTGCGGCGCTCACTCAGCACTGACCATCTGACAGTGTGGCACTCCCTCAGCACTGACCCTCTGACAGTTCGAGGCAGTCCCTCAGTACTGACCCTCTGACAGTGCGGCACTCCCTCAGTACTGACCCTCTGACAGTGCTGCACTCCCTCATTACTGACCCTCTGACAGTGCGGCAATCCCTCAGTACTGACCCTCTGACAGTGCGGCACTCTCTCTGTACTGACCATCCGACAGTGCGGCACTCCCTCAGCACTGACCCTCTGATAGTTCGACTCAGTACCTACCACCCGACAGTGCGGCGATCCCTCAGCACTGACCATCTGACAGTGCGGCACTCCCTCAGTACTGACCCTCCGACAGTGCGGCACTCCCTCAGTACTGACCCTCCGACAGTGCGGCACTCGCTCAGTACTGACCCTCCGACAGTGCGGCTCTCCCTCAGTACTGACCATCCGACAGTGCGGCACTCCCTCAGTGCTGACCCTCTGACAGTGAGGTGCTCCCTCAGTACTGACCCTCCGACACTGCGGCACTCCCTCAGTACTGACCCTCTGACAGTGCGGCGCTCCCTCAGGACTGACCCTCCGCCAGTGCGGCACTCCCTCAGTACTGGCCCTCTGACAGTGCGGCTCTCCCTCAGTACTGACCCTCAGACAGTGCTGCACTCCCTCAGTACTGACCCTCTGACAGTGCGGCGCTCCCTCAGTACTGACCATCTGACAGTGCGGCACTCCCTCAGTACTGACCCTCTGACAGTTCGACGCAGTCCATCAGTACCTACCATCAGACAGTGCGGCACTCCCTCAGTACTGACCCTCTGAGAGTGCGGCACTCCCTCAGTACTGACCCTCCGACAGTGCGGCACTCGCTCAGTACTGACCCTCTGACAGTGCGGCTCTCCCTCAGTACTGACCCTCCGACAGTACGGCACTCCATCAGTACTGACCCTCTGACAGTGCGGCGCTCCCTCATGTCTGACCATCTGACAGTGCTGCACTCCCTCAGCACTGACCCTCTCACTGTGCGGCGCTCCCTCAGTACTGACCCTCTGACAGTGCGGCGCTCCCTCAGTACTGACCCTCTGACAGTGCGGCACTCCCTCAGCACTGACCCTCTGACAGTGCGGCGCTCCCTCAGTACTGACCCTCTGACAGTGCGGCGCTCCCTCAGTACTGACCCTCTGACAGTGCGGCACTCCCTCAGTGCTGACCCTCTGACAGTGCTGCACTCCCTCAGTACTGACCGTCCGACAGTGCGGCACTCCCTCAGTACTGACCCTCCGACAGTGCTGCACTCCTTCAGTACTGACCCTCTGGCAGTTCGACGCAGTCCCTCAGTACCTACCATCCGACAGTGTGGCAATCCCTTAATACTGACCCTCTGACAGTGTGGCACTCCCTCAGTACTGACCCTCTGACAGTGCTGCACTCCCTCATTACTGACCCTCTGACAGTGCAGCACTCCCTCAGTACTGACCCTCCGACAGTGCGCCACTCCCACAGTACTGACCATCTGACAGTGCGGCACTCCCTCAGTACTGACCCACCCCAGTGCGGCACTCCCTCAGTACTGACCCTCTGACAGTGCGGCGCTCCCTCATCACTGTCCCTCCGACAGTGCGGCGCTCCCTCAGAACTGACCCTCCGACAGTGCGGCGCTCACTCAGCACTGACCATCTGACAGTGTGGCACTCCCTCAGCACTGACCCTCTGACAGTTCGAGGCAGTCCCTCAGTACTGACCCTCTGACAGTGCGGCACTCCCTCAGTACTGACCCTCTGACAGTGCTGCACTCCCTCATTACTGACCCTCTGACAGTGCGGCAATCCCTCAGTACTGACCCTCTGACAGTGCGGCACTCTCTCTGTACTGACCATCCGACAGTGCGGCACTCCCTCAGCACTGACCCTCTGATAGTTCGACTCAGTACCTACCACCCGACAGTGCGGCGATCCCTCAGCACTGACCATCTGACAGTGCGGCACTCCCTCAGTACTGACCCTCCGACAGTGCGGCACTCCCTCAGTACTGACCCTCCGACAGTGCGGCACTCGCTCAGTACTGACCCTCCGACAGTGCGGCTCTCCCTCAGTACTGACCATCCGACAGTGCGGCACTCCCTCAGTGCTGACCCTCTGACAGTGAGGTGCTCCCTCAGTACTGACCCTCCGACACTGCGGCACTCCCTCAGTACTGACCCTCTGACAGTGCGGCGCTCCCTCAGGACTGACCCTCCGCCAGTGCGGCACTCCCTCAGTACTGGCCCTCTGACAGTGCGGCTCTCCCTCAGTACTGACCCTCAGACAGTGCTGCACTCCCTCAGTACTGACCCTCTGACAGTGCGGCGCTCCCTCAGTACTGACCATCTGACAGTGCGGCACTCCCTCAGTACTGACCCTCTGACAGTTCGACGCAGTCCATCAGTACCTACCATCAGACAGTGCGGCACTCCCTCAGTACTGACCCTCTGAGAGTGCGGCACTCCCTCAGTACTGACCCTCCGACAGTGCGGCACTCGCTCAGTACTGACCCTCTGACAGTGCGGCTCTCCCTCAGTACTGACCCTCCGACAGTGCGGCACTCCATCAGTACTGACCCTCTGACAGTGCGGCGCTCCCTCATGTCTGACCATCTGACAGTGCTGCACTCCCTCAGTACTGACCCTCTGACAGTTCGACGCAGTCCCTCAGTACCTACCATCCGACAGTGCGGCACTCCCTCAGTACTGACCCTCTGAGTGTGCGGCACTCCCTCAGTACTGACCCTCGGACAGTGCGGCGCTCCCTCAGCACTGACTCTCCGACTGTGCGGCGCTCCCTCAGTACTGATCCTCCGACAGTGCGGCGCGCCCTCAGTACTGACACTCTAACAGTGCTGTACTCCCTCATTACTGACCCTCTGACAGTGCGGCACTCCCTCAGTACTGACACTTTGACAGTGTGGCACTCCCTCAGCACTGACCATCTGACAGTGCGGCACGCACTCAGTACTGACCCTCCGACAGTGCGGCACTCCCTCAGTACTGACCCTCCGACAGTGCAGCACTCCCTCAGTACTGACCCTCAGACAGTACAGGACTCCCTCAGTACTGACCCTCTGACAGTGCGGCACTCCCTCAGTACTGAGCCTCTGACAGTGCGGCTCTCCCTCTGTACTGACCATCCGACAGTGCGGCACTCCCTCAGCACTGACCCTCTGACAGTTCGACGCAGTCCCTCAGTACCTACCATCCGACAGTGCGGCACTCCCTCAGTACTGACCCTCTGAGAGTGCGGCACTCCCTCAGTACTGACCCTCTGACAGTGCGGCCCTCCCTCAGTACTGACCCTCTGACAGTTCGACGCAGTCCCTCAGTACCGACCATCCGACAGTGCGGCACTCCCTCATAACTGACCCTCTGACAGTGCGGCGCTCACTCAGTACTGACCCTCCGACAGTGCGGCACTCCCTCAGCACTGACCCTCCGACAGTGCGGCACTCCCTCAGTACTGACCCTCCGACGGTGCGGCACTCCCTCAGTACTAAATATCTGACAGTGCGGCACTCCCTCAGTACTGACCTTCAGACAATGCGTCGCTCCCTCAGTGCTGACCCTCTGACAGTGCGGAGCTCCCTCAGTACTGACCCTATGACAGTGCAGCACTCCCTCAGTACTGACCGTCCGATACTGCGTCACTCCCTCAGTACTGACCCTCTGACAGTGCGGCTCTCCCTCTGTACTGACCATCCGACAGTGCGGCACTCCCTCAGCACTGACCCTCTGACAGTTCGACGCAGTCCCTCAGTACCTACCACCCGACAGTGCGGCTCTCCCTCTGTACTGACCATCCGACAGTGCGGCACTCCCTCAGCACTGACCCTCTGATAGTGCGGCACTCCCTCGGTACTGACCCTCCGATAGTGCGGCGCTCCCTCAGCACTGACCCTCTGACAGTGCTGCACTCCCTCAGTACTGACCCTCTGACAGTGCGGCACTCCCTCAGTACTGACCCTCTGACAGTGCGGCGCTCCCTCAGTACTGACCATCTGACAGTGAGGCACTCCCTCAGTACTGACCCTCCGACAGTGTGGCACTCCCTCAGTACTGACCCTCCGACAGTGCGGCACTCCCTCAGCACTGACCCTCTGACAGTGCGGCACTCCCTCAGTACTGACCCTCCGATAGTGCGGCGCTCCCTCAGCACTTACCATCCGACAGTGCGGCACTCCCTCAGTACTGACCCTCTGACAGTGCGGCACGCCCTCAGTACTGACCCTCCGACAGTGCGGCACTCCCTCAGTACTGACCCTCCGACAGTGCAGCCCTCCCTCAGTACTGACCCTCCGACAGTACGGCACTCCCTCAGTACTGACCCTCTGACAGTGCGGCACTCCCTCTGTACTGACCCTCTGACAGTGCGGCTCTCCCTCTGTACTGACCATCCGAGAGTGCGGCACTCCCTCAGCACTGACCCTCTGACAGTTCGACTCAGTACCTACCACCCAACAGTGTGGCACTCCCTCAGCACTGACCCTCTGACAGTGCGGCACTCCCTCAGTACTGACACTTTGGCAGTGTGGCACTCCCTCAGCACTGACCATCTGACAGTGCGGCACTCCCTCAGTACTGACCCACCCACAGTGCGGCACTCCCTCAGCACTGACCATCCTATTGCGGCGCTCCCTCATCACTGACCCTCCGACAGTGCGGCACTCCCTCAGTACTGACCCTCCGACAGTGCAGCACTCCCTCAGTACTGACCCTCTGACATTGCGGCACTCCCTCAGTACTGACCCTCCGACAGTGCAGCACTCCCTCAGTACTGACCCTCCGACAGTGCGGCACTCCCTCAGTACTGACCCTCCGACAGTGCAGCACTCCCTCAGTACTGACCCTCCGACAGTGCGGCACTCCCTCAGTACTGACCCTCTGACAGTGCGGCACTCCCTCAGTACTGACCGTCCGACAGTGTGGCACTCCCTCAGTACTGTCCCTCTGACAGTGCGGCACTCCCTCAGCACTGACCCTCTGACAGTGTGGCACTCCCTCAGTACTGACCCTCTGACAGAGCGGCGCTCCCTCAGCACTGACCCTCTCACTGTGCGGCGCTCCCTCAGTACTGACCCTCTGACAGTGCGGCGCTCCCTCAGTACTGACCCTCTGACAGTGCGGCACTCCCTCAGTGCTGACCCTCTGACAGTGCTGCACTCCCTCAGTACTGACCGTCCGACAGTGCGGCACTCCCTCAGTACTGACCCTCCAACAGTGCTGCACTCCTTCAGTACTGACCCTCTGGCAGTTCGACGCAGTCCCTCAGTACCTACCATCCGACAGTGTGGCAATCCCTTAATACTGACCCTCTGACAGTGTGGCACTCCCTCAGTACTGACCCTCTGACAGTGCTGCACTCCCTCATTACTGACCCTCTGACAGTGCAGCACTCCCTCAGTACTGACCCTCCGACAGTGCGCCACTCCCACAGTACTGACCATCTGACAGTGCGGCACTCCCTCAGTACTGACCCACCCCAGTGCGGCACTCCCTCAGTACTGACCCTCTGACAGTGCGGCGCTCCCTCATCACTGTCCCTCCGACAGTGCGGCGCTCCCTCAGAACTGACCCTCCGACAGTGCAGCGCTCACTCAGCACTGACCCTCTGACAGTTCAGCACAGTCCCTCAGTACTGACCCTCCGACAGTGCGGCGATCCCTCAGCACTGACCATCTGACAGTGTGGCACTCCCTCAGCACTGACCCTCTGACAGTTCGAGGCAGTCCCTCAGTACTGACCCTCTGACAGTGCGGCACTCCCTCAGTACTGACCCTCTGACAGTGCTGCACTCCCTCATTACTGACCCTCTGACAGTGCGGCACTCCCTCAGTACTGACCCTCTGACAGTGCGGCACTCTCTCTGTACTGACCATCCGACAGTGCGGCACTCCCTCAGCACTGACCCTCTGATAGTTCGACTCAGTACCTACCACCCGACAGTGCGGCGATCCCTCAGCACTGACCATCTGACAGTGCGGCACTCCCTCAGTACTGACCCTCCGACAGTGCGGCACTCCCTCAGTACTGACCCTCCGACAGTGCGGCACTCGCTCAGTACTGACCCTCCGACAGTGCGGCTCTCCCTCAGTACTGACCATCCGACAGTGCGGCACTCCCTCAGTGCTGACCCTCTGACAGTGAGGTGCTCCCTCAGTACTGACCCTCCGACACTGCGGCACTCCCTCAGTACTGACCCTCTGCCAGTGCGGCGCACCCTCAGGACTGACCCTCCGACAGTGCGGCACTCCCTCAGTACTGGCCCTCTGACAGTGCGGCTCTCCCTCAGTACTGACCCTCAGACAGTGCTGCACTCCCTCAGTACTGACCCTCTGACAGTTCGACGCAGTCCATCAGTACCTACCATCAGACAGTGCGGCACTCCCTCAGTACTGACCCTCTGAGAGTGCGGCACTCCCTCAGTACTGACCCTCCGACAGTGCGGCACTCGCTCAGTACTGACCCTCTGACAGTGCGGCTCTCCCTCAGTACTGACCATCCGACAGTGCGGCACACCCTCAGTGCTGACCCTCTGACAGTGCGGCGCTCCCTCAGTACTGACCATCTGACAGTGCTGCACTCCCTCAGTACTGACCCTCTGACAGTTCGACGCAGTCCCTCAGTACCTACCATCCGACAGTGCGGCACTCCCTCAGTACTGACCCTCTGAGTGTGCGGCACTCCCTCAGTACTGACCCTCTGACAGTGCGGCCCACCCTCAGTACTGACCCTCTGACAGTTCGACGCAGTCCCTCAGTACCGACCATCTGACAGTGCGGCACTCCCTCATAACTGACCCTCTGACAGTGCGGCGCTCACTCAGTACTGACCCTCCGACATTGCGGCACTCCCTCAGCACTGACCCTCCGACAGTGCGGCACTCCCTCAGTACTGACCGTCAGACAATGTGGCACTCCCTCAGTACTGACCCTCTGACAGTGCGGCACTCCCTCAGTACTGACCCTCTGACAGTGCGGCACTCCCTCAATACTGACCCTCTGACAGTTCGAAGCAGACCCTCAGTACTGACCGTCCGACAGTGCGGCGCTCCCTCAGTACTGACCCTCTGACAGTGCAGCGCGCCCTCAGTACTGACCCTCTGACAGTGCGGCACTCCCTCAGTACTGACACTTTGACAGTGTGGCACTCCCTCAGCACTGACCATCTGACAGTGCGGCACGCACTCAGTACTGACCCTCCGACAGTGTGGCACTCCCTCAGTACTGACCCTCCGACAGTGCAGCACTCCCTCAGTACTGACCCTCAGACAGTACAGGACTCCCTCAGTACTGACCCTCTGACAGTGCGGCACTCCCTCTGTACTGAGCCTCTGACAGTGCGGCTCTCCCTCTGCACTGACCATCCGACAGTGCGGCACTCCCTTAGCACTGACCCTCTGACAGTTCGACGCAGTCCCTCAGTACCTACCATTCGACAGTGCGGCACTCCCTCAGTACTGACCCTCTGAGAGTGCGGCACTCCCTCAGTACTGATCCTCTGACAGTGCGGCCCTCCCTCAGTACTGACCCTCTGACAGTTCGACGCAGTCCCTCTGTACCGACCATCCGATACTGCGTCACTCCCTCAGTACTGACCCTCTGACAGTGCGGCGCTCACTCAGTACTGACCCTCCGACAGTGCGGCACTCCCTCAGCACTGACCCTCCGACAGTGCGGCACTCCCTCAGTACTGACCCTTCGACAGTGCGGCACTCCCTCAGTACTGACCCTCCGACGGTGCGGCACTCCCACAGTACTAAATATCTGACAGTGCGGCACTCACTCAGTACTGACCTTCAGACAATGCGTCGCTCCCTCAGTGCTGACCCTCTGACAGTGCGGAGCTCCCTCAGTACTGACCCTATGACAGTGCAGCACTCCCTCTGTACTGACCGTCCGATACTGCGTCACTCCCTCAGTACTGACCCTCTGACAGTGCGGCTCTCCCTCTGTACTGACCATCCGACAGTGCGGCACTCCCTCAGCACTGACCCTCTGACAGTTCGACGCAGTCCCTCAGTACCTACCACCCGACAGTGCGGCTCTCCCTCTGTACTGACCATCCGACAGTGCGGCACTCCCTCAGCACTGACCCTCTGACAGTGCGGCACTCCCTCAGTACTGACCCTCCGATAGTGCGGCGCTCCCTCAGCACTTACCCTCCGACAGTGCGGCACTCCCTCAGTACTGACCCTCTGACAGTGCGGCACTCCCTCAGTACTGACCCTCTGACAGTGCGGCGCTCCCTCAGTACTGACCATCTGACAGTGAGGCACTCCCTCAGTACTGGCCCTCTGACAGTGCGGCTCTCCCTCAGTACTGACCCTCAGACAGTGCTGCACTCCCTCAGTACTGACCCTCCGACAGTGCGGCGCTCCCTCAGCACTGACTCTCCGACTGTGCGGCGCTCCCTCAGTACTGATCCTCCGACAGTGCGGCGCGCCCTCAGTACTGACCCTCTAACAGTGCTGTTCTCCCTCATTACTGACCCTCTGAGAGTGCGGCACTCCCTCAGTACTGACACTTTGACAGTGTGGCACTCCCTCAGCACTGACCATCTGACAGTGCGGCACGCACTCAGTACTGACCCTCCGACAGTGCGGCGCTCCCTCAGTACTGACCCTCTGACAGTGCAGCGCGCCCTCAGTACTGACCCTCTAACAGTGCTGTACTCCCTCATTACTGACCCTCTGACAGTGCGGCACTCCCTCAGTACTGACACTTTGACAGTGTGGCACTCCCTCAGCACTGACCATCTGACAGTGCGGCACGCACTCAGTACTGACCCTCCGACAGTGCGGCACTCCCTCAGTACTGACCCTCCGACAGTGCGGCACTCCCTCAGTACTGACCCTCTGACAGTGCGGCACTCCCTCAGTACTGAGCCTCTGACAGTGCGGCTCTCCCTCTGTACTGACCATCCGACAGTGCGGCACTCCCTCAGCACTGACCCTCTGACAGTTCGACGCAGTCCCTCAGTACCTACCATCCGACAGTGCGGCACTCCCTCAGTACTGACCCTCTGAGAGTGCGGCACTCCCTCAGTACTGACCCTCTGACAGTGCGGCCCTCCCTCAGTACTGACCCTCTGACAGTTCGACGCAGTCCCTCAGTACCGACCATCCGACAGTGCGGCACTCCCTCATAACTGACCCTCTGACAGTGCGGCGCTCACTCAGTACTGACCCTCCGACAGTGCGGCACTCCCTCAGCACTGACCCTCCGACAGTGCGGCACTCCCTCAGTACTGACCCTCCGACGGTGCGGCACTCCCTCAGTACTAAATATCTGACAGTGCGGCACTCCCTCAGTACTGACCTTCAGACAATGCGTCGCTCCCTCAGTGCTGACCCTCTGACAGTGCGGAGCTCCCTCAGTACTGACCCTATGACAGTGCAGCACTCCCTCAGTACTGACCGTCCGATACTGCGTCACTCCCTCAGTACTGACCCTCTGACAGTGCGGCTCTCCCTCTGTACTGACCATCCGACAGTGCGGCACTCCCTCAGCACTGACCCTCTGACAGTTCGACGCAGTCCCTCAGTACCTACCACCCGACAGTGCGGCTCTCCCTCTGTACTGACCATCCGACAGTGCGGCACTCCCTCAGCACTGACCCTCTGACAGTGCGGCACTCCCTCGGTACTGACCCTCCGATAGTGCGGCGCTCCCTCAGCACTGACCCTCTGACAGTGCTGCACTCCCTCAGTACTGACCCTCTGACAGTGCGGCACTCCCTCAGTACTGACCCTCTGACAGTGCGGCGCTCCCTCAGTACTGACCATCTGACAGTGAGGCACTCCCTCAGTACTGACCCTCCGACAGTGTGGCACTCCCTCAGTACTGACCCTCCGACAGTGTGGCACTCCCTCTGTACTGACCCTCTGACAGTGCGGCACTCCCTCAGTACTGACCCTCAGACAGTGCTGCACTCCCTCAGTACTGACCCTCCGACAGTGCGGCACTCCCTCAGCACTGACCCTCTGACAGTGCGGCACTCCCTCAGTACTGACCCTCCGATAGTGCGGCGCTCCCTCAGCACTTACCATCCGACAGTGCGGCACTCCCTCAGTACTGACCCTCTGACAGTGCGGCACGCCCTCAGTACTGACCTTCTGACAGTGCGGCACGCCCTCAGTACTGACCCTCCGACAGTGCGGCACTCCCTCAGTACTGACCCTCCGACAGTGCAGCACTCCCTCAGTACTGACCCTCCGACAGTACAGCACTCCCTCAGTACTGACCCTCTGACAGTGCGGCACTCCCTCTGTACTGACCCTCTGACAGTGCGGCTCTCCCTCTGTACTGACCATCCGAGAGTGCGGCACTCCCTCAGCACTGACCCTCTGACAGTTCGACTCAGTACCTACCACCCGACAGTGTGGCACTCCCTCAGCACTGACCCTCTGACAGTGCGGCACTCCCTCAGTACTGACACTTTGGCAGTGTGGCACTCCCTCAGCACTGACCATCTGACAGTGCGGCACTCCCTCAGTACTGACCCACCCACAGTGCGGCAGTCCCTCAGCACTGACCATCTGACAGTGCGGCACTCCCTCAGTACTGACCCACCCACAGTGCGGCACTCCCTCAGCACTGACCATCCTATTGCGGCGCTCCCTCATCACTGACCCTCCGACAGTGCGGCACTCCCTCAGTACTGACCCTCAAACAGTGCGGCACTCCCTCAGTACTGACCCTCCGACAGTGCAGCCCTCCCTCAGTACTGACCATCCGACAGTACAGCACTCCCTCAGTCCTGACCCTCTGACAGTGCGGCACTCCCTCAGTCCTGACCCTCTGACAGTGCGGCTCTCCCTCTGTACTGACCATCCGAGAGTGCGGCACTCCCTCAGCACTGACCCTCTGACAGTTCGACTCAGTACCTACCACCCAACAGTGTGGCACTCCCTCAGCACTGACCCTCTGACAGTGCGGCACTCCCTCAGTACTGACACTTTGGCAGTGTGGCACTCCCTCAGCACTGACCATCTGACAGTGCGGCACTCCCTCAGTACTGACCCACCCACAGTGCGGCAGTCCCTCAGCACTGACCATCTGACAGTGCGGCACTCCCTCAGTACTGACCCACCCACAGTGCGGCACTCCCTCAGCACTGACCATCCTATTGCGGCGCTTCCTCATCACTGACCCTCCGACAGTGCGGCACTCCCTCAGAACTGACCCTCCGACAGTGCAGCACTCCCTCAGTACTGACCCTCCGACAGTGCAGCACTCCCTCAGTACTGACCCTCCGACAGTGCGGCACTCCCTCAGTACTGACCCTCTGAAAATGCGGCACTCCCTCAGTACTGACCGTCCGACAGTGCGGCACTCCCTCAGTACTGACCGTCCGACAGTGCGGCACTCCCTCAGTACTGACCCTCTGACAGTGCGGCTCTCCCTCTGTACTGACCATCCGACAGTGCGGCACTCCCTCATAACTGACCCTCTGACAGTGCGGCGCTCACTTAGTACTGACCCTTCGACAGTGCGGCACTCCCTCAGTACTGACCTTCAGACAATGCGGCGCTCCCTCAGTGCTGACCCTCTGACAGTGCGGCACTCCCTCAGTACTGACCCTCTGACAGTGCGGCACTCCCTCAGTACTGACCCTCTGACAGTGCGGCGCTCGCTCAGTACTGACCCTCTGACAGTGCGGCACTCCCTCAGTACTGACCCTCTGACAGTGCGGCACTCCCTCAGTACTGACCCTCTGACAGTGCGGCACTCCCTCAGTACTGACCCTCTGACAGTGCGGCACTCCCTCAGTACTGACCCTCTGACAGTGCGGCACTCCCTCAGTACTGACCCTCTGACAGTGCGGCGCTCGCTCAGTACTGACCCTCTGACAGTGCGGCACTCCCTCAGTACTGACCCTCTGACAGTGCGGCACTCCCTCAGTACTGACCCTCTGACAGTGCGGCGCTCGCTCAGTACTGACCCTCTGACAGTGCGGCACTCCCTCAGTACTGATGGTCCGACACTGCGGCACTCCCTCAGTACTGACCCTCTGACAGTGCGGCTCTCCCTCTGTACTGACCATCCGACAGTGCGGCGCTCCCTCAGTACTGACCCTCTGACAGTGCGGCACTCCCTCAGTACTGATGGTCCGACACTGCGGCACTCCCTCAGTACTGACCCTCTGACAGAGCGGCTCTCCCTCTGTACTGACCATCCGACAGTGCGGCACTCCCTCAGCACTGAACCTCTGACATTTCGACGCAGTCCCTCAGTACCTACCACCCGACAGTGCGGCTCTCCCTCTGTACTGACCATCCGACAGTGCGGCACTCCCTCAGCACTGACCCTCTGACAGTGCGGCACTCCCTCAGTACTGACCCTCCGATAGTGCGGCGCTCCCTCAGCACTTACCCTCCGACAGTGCGGCACTCCCTCAGTACTGACCCTCTGACAGTGCGGCACTCCCTCAGTACTGACCCTTTGACAGTGCGGCTATCCCTCTGTACTGACCATCCGACAGTTCGACTCAGTACCTACCACCCGACAGTGCGGCACTCCCTCAGCACTGACCCTCCCACGGTGCGGCACTCCCTGAGTACTGACCCTCTGACAGTGCGGCACTCCCTCAGTACTGACCCTCCGACGGTGCGGCACTCCCTCAGTACTGACCCTCCGACGGTGTGGCACTCCCTCAGTACTGACCCTCCGACAGTGCGGCACTCCCTCAGTACTGACCCTCCGACAGTGCAGCACTCCCTCAGTACTGACCCTCTGACAGTGCGGCACTCCCTCAGTACTGACCCTCCCACAGTGCGGCACTCCCTGAGTACTGACCCTCTGACGGGTGCGGCACTCCCTCAGTACTGACCCTCCGACAGTGCGGCGCTCCCTCAGCACTGACCCTCCGACAGTGCGGCACTCCCTCAGCACTGACCCTCTGACAGTGCGGCGCTCCCTCAGTACTGACCCTCTGACGGTGCGGCACTCCCTCAGTACTCACCCTCAGACAGTGCGGCGCTCCCTCAGTACTGACCCTCTGACGGTGCGGCACTCCCTCAGTACTGACCTTCAGACAATGCGGCGCTCCCTCAGTGCTGACCCTCTGACAGTGTGGCACTCCCTCAGTACTGACCCTCTGACAGTGCGGCACTCCCTCAGTACTGACCCTCTGACAGTGCGGCGCTCGCTCAGTACTGACCCTCTGACAGTGCGGCGCTCCCTCAGCACTGACCCTCCGACACTGCGGCACTCCCTCAGTACTGACCCTCTGACAGAGCGGCTCTCCCTCTGTACTGACCATCCGACAGTGCGGCACTCCCTCAGCACTGAACCTCTGACATTTCGACGCAGTCCCTCAGTACCTACCACCCGACAGTGCGGCTCTCCCTCTGTACTGACCATCCGACAGTGCGGCACTCCCTCAGCACTGACCCTCTGACAGTGCGGCGCTCCCTCAGCACTTACCCTCCGACAGTGCGGCACTCCCTCAGTACTGACCCTCTGACAGTGCGGCACTCCCTCAGTACTGACCCTTTGACAGTGCGGCTATCCCTCTGTACTGACCATCCGACAGTTCGACTCAGTACCTACCACCCGACAGTGCGGCACTCCCTCAGCACTGACCCTCCCACGGTGCGGCACTCCCTGAGTACTGACCCTCTGACAGTGCGGCACTCCCTCAGTACTGACCCTCCGACGGTGCGGCACTCCCTCAGTACTGACCCTCCGACGGTGTGGCACTCCCTCAGTACTGACCCTCCGACAGTGCGGCACTCCCTCAGTACTGACCCTCCGACAGTGCAGCACTCCCTCAGTACTGACCCTCTGACAGTGCGGCACTCCCTCAGTACTGACCCTCCCACAGTGCGGCACTCCCTGAGTACTGACCCTCTGACGGGTGCGGCACTCCCTCAGTACTGACCCTCCGACAGTGCGGCGCTCCCTCAGCACTGACCCTCCGACAGTGCGGCACTCCCTCAGTACTGACCCTCTGACGGTGCGGCACTCCCTCAGTACTCACCCTCAGACAGTGCGGCGCTCCCTCAGTACTGACCCTCTGACGGTGCGGCACTCCCTCAGTACTGACCTTCAGACAATGCGGCGCTCCCTCAGTGCTGACCCTCTGACAGTGTGGCACTCCCTCAGTACTGACCCTCTGACAGTGCGGCACTCCCTCAGTACTGACCCTCTGACAGTGCGGCGCTCGCTCAGTACTGACCCTCTGACAGTGCGGCACTCCCTCAGTACTGATGGTCCGACACTGCGGCACTCCCTCAGTACTGACCCTCTGACAGTGCGGCTCTCCCTCTGTACTGACCATCCGACAGTGCGGCGCACCCTCAGTACTGACCCTCTGACAGTGCGGCACTCTCTCAGTACTGATGGTCCGACACTGCGGCACTCCCTCAGCACTGACCCTCTGACAGTGCGGCTCTCCCTCTGTACTGACCATCCGACAGTGCGGCACTCCCTCAGCACTGACCCTCTGACAGTTCGACGCAGTCCCTCAGTACCTACCACCCGACAGTGCGGCTCTCCCTCTGTACTGACCATCCGACAGTGCGGCACTTCCTCAGCACTGACCCTCTGACAGTGCGGCACTCCCTCAGTACTGACCCTCCGATAGTGCGGCGCTCCCTCAGCACTTACCCTCCCACGGTGCGGCACTCCCTGAGTACTGACCCTCTGACAGTGCGGCACTCCCTCTGTACTGACCATCCGACAGTGCGGCACTCCCTCAGCACTGACCCTTTGACAGTTCGACGCAGTCCCTCAGTACCTACCATCCGACAGTGCGGCACTCCCTCAGTACTGACCCTCTGAGAGTGCGGCACTCCCTCAGTACTGACCCTCTGACAGTGCGGCCCTCCCTCAGTACTGACCCTCTGCCAGTTCGACGCAGTCCCTCAGTACCGACCATCCGACAGTGCGGCACTCCCTCATAACTGACCCTCTGACAGTGCGGCGCTCACTCAGTACTGACCCTCCGACAGTGCGGCACTCCCTCAGCACTGACCCTCCGACAGTGCGGCACTCCCTCAGTACTGACCCTCCGACGGTGCGGCACTCCCTCAGTACTAAATATCTGACAGTGCGGCACTCCCTCAGTACTGACCTTCAGACAATGCGTCGCTCCCTCAGTGCTGACCCTCTGACAGTGCGGAGCTCCCTCAGTACTGACCCTATGACAGTGCAGCACTCCCTCAGTACTGACCGTCCGATACTGCGTCACTCCCTCAGTACTGACCCTCTGACAGTGCGGCTCTCCCTCTGTACTGACCATCCGACAGTGCGGCACTCCCTCAGCACTGACCCTCTGACAGTTCGACGCAGTCCCTCAGTACCTACCACCCGACAGTGCGGCTCTCCCTCTGTACTGACCATCCGACAGTGCGGCACTCCCTCAGCACTGACCCTCTGACAGTGCGGCACTCCCTCGGTACTGACCCTCCGATAGTGCGGCGCTCCCTCAGCACTGACCCTCTGACAGTGCTGCACTCCCTCAGTACTGACCCTCTGACAGTGCGGCACTCCCTCAGTACTGACCCTCTGACAGTGCGGCGCTCCCTCAGTACTGACCATCTGACAGTGAGGCACTCCCTCAGTACTGACCCTCCGACAGTGTGGCACTCCCTCAGTACTGACCCTCCGATAGTGTGGCACTCCCTCTGTACTGACCCTCTGACAGTGCGGCACTCCCTCAGTACTGACCCTCAGACAGTGCTGCACTCCCTCAGTACTGACCCTCCGACAGTGCGGCACTCCCTCAGCACTGACCCTCTGACAGTGCGGCACTCCCTCAGTACTGACCCTCCGATAGTGCGGCGCTCCCTCAGCACTTACCATCCGACAGTGCGGCACTCCCTCAGTACTGACCCTCTGACAGTGCGGCACGCCCTCAGTACTGACCTTCTGACAGTGCGGCACGCCCTCAGTACTGACCCTCCGACAGTGCGGCACTCCCTCAGTACTGACCCTCCGACAGTGCAGCACTCCCTCAGTACTGACCCTCCGACAGTACAGCACTCCCTCAGTACTGACCCTCTGACAGTGCGGCACTCCCTCTGTACTGACCCTCTGACAGTGCGGCTCTCCCTCTGTACTGACCATCCGAGAGTGCGGCACTCCCTCAGCACTGACCCTCTGACAGTTCGACTCAGTACCTACCACCCGACAGTGTGGCACTCCCTCAGCACTGACCATCTGACAGTGCGGCACTCCCTCAGTACTGACCCACCCACAGTGCGGCAGTCCCTCAGCACTGACCATCTGACAGTGCGGCACTCCCTCAGTACTGACCCACCCACAGTGCGGCACTCCCTCAGCACTGACCATCCTATTGCGGCGCTCCCTCATCACTGACCCTCCGACAGTGCGGCACTCCCTCAGTACTGACCCTCAAACAGTGCGGCACTCCCTCAGTACTGACCCTCCGACAGTGCAGCCCTCCCTCAGTACTGACCATCCGACAGTACAGCACTCCCTCAGTCCTGACCCTCTGACAGTGCGGCACTCCCTCAGTCCTGACCCTCTGACAGTGCGGCTCTCCCTCTGTACTGACCATCCGAGAGTGCGGCACTCCCTCAGCACTGACCCTCTGACAGTTCGACTCAGTACCTACCACCCAACAGTGTGGCACTCCCTCAGCACTGACCCTCTGACAGTGCGGCACTCCCTCAGTACTGACACTTTCGCAGTGTGGCACTCCCTCAGCACTGACCATCTGACAGTGCGGCACTCCCTCAGTACTGACCCACCCACAGTGCGGCAGTCCCTCAGCACTGACCATCTGACAGTGCGGCACTCCCTCAGTACTGACCCACCCACAGTGCGGCACTCCCTCAGCACTGACCATCCTATTGCGGCGCTTCCTCATCACTGACCCTCCGACAGTGCGGCACTCCCTCAGTACTGACCCTCCGACAGTGCAGCACTCCCTCAGTACTGACCCTCCGACAGTGCAGCACTCCCTCAGTACTGACCCTCCGACAGTGCGGCACTCCCTCAGTACTGACCCTCTGACAGTGCGGCACTCCCTCAGTACTGACCCTCTGACAGTGCGGCACTCCCTCAGTACTGACCCTCTGACAGTGCGGCGCTCGCTCAGTACTGACCCTCTGACAGTGCGGCACTCCCTCAGTACTGACCCTCTGACAGTGCGGCACTCCCTCAGTACTGACCCTCTGACAGTGCGGCACTCCCTCAGTACTGACCCTCTGACAGTGCGGCACTCCCTCAGTACTGACCCTCTGACAGTGCGGCACTCCCTCAGTACTGACCCTCTGACAGTGCGGCGCTCGCTCAGTACTGACCCTCTGACAGTGCGGCACTCCCTCAGTACTGACCCTCTGACAGTGCGGCACTCCCTCAGTACTGACCCTCTGACAGTGCGGCGCTCGCTCAGTACTGACCCTCTGACAGTGCGGCACTCCCTCAGTACTGATGGTCCGACACTGCGGCACTCCCTCAGTACTGACCCTCTGACAGTGCGGCTCTCCCTCTGTACTGACCATCCGACAGTGCGGCGCTCCCTCAGTACTGACCCTCTGACAGTGCGGCACTCCCTCAGTACTGATGGTCCGACACTGCGGCACTCCCTCAGTACTGACCCTCTGACAGAGCGGCTCTCCCTCTGTACTGACCATCCGACAGTGCGGCACTCCCTCAGCACTGAACCTCTGACATTTCGACGCAGTCCCTCAGTACCTACCACCCGACAGTGCGGCTCTCCCTCTGTACTGACCATCCGACAGTGCGGCACTCCCTCAGCACTGACCCTCTGACAGTGCGGCACTCCCTCAGTACTGACCCTCCGATAGTGCGGCGCTCCCTCAGCACTTACCCTCCGACAGTGCGGCACTCCCTCAGTACTGACCCTCTGACAGTGCGGCACTCCCTCAGTACTGACCCTTTGACAGTGCGGCTATCCCTCTGTACTGACCATCCGACAGTTCGACTCAGTACCTACCACCCGACAGTGCGGCACTCCCTCAGCACTGACCCTCCCACGGTGCGGCACTCCCTGAGTACTGACCCTCTGACAGTGCGGCACTCCCTCAGTACTGACCCTCCGACGGTGCGGCACTCCCTCAGTACTGACCCTCCGACGGTGTGGCACTCCCTCAGTACTGACCCTCCGACAGTGCGGCACTCCCTCAGTACTGACCCTCCGACAGTGCAGCACTCCCTCAGTACTGACCCTCTGACAGTGCGGCACTCCCTCAGTACTGACCCTCCCACAGTGCGGCACTCCCTGAGTACTGACCCTCTGACGGGTGCGGCACTCCCTCAGTACTGACCCTCCGACAGTGCGGCGCTCCCTCAGCACTGACCCTCCGACAGTGCGGCACTCCCTCAGCACTGACCCTCTGACAGTGCGGCGCTCCCTCAGTACTGACCCTCTGACGGTGCGGCACTCCCTCAGTACTCACCCTCAGACAGTGCGGCGCTCCCTCAGTACTGACCCTCTGACGGTGCGGCACTCCCTCAGTACTGACCTTCAGACAATGCGGCGCTCCCTCAGTGCTGACCCTCTGACAGTGTGGCACTCCCTCAGTACTGACCCTCTGACAGTGCGGCACTCCCTCAGTACTGACCCTCTGACAGTGCGGCGCTCGCTCAGTACTGACCCTCTGACAGTGCGGCGCTCCCTCAGCACTGACCCTCCGACACTGCGGCACTCCCTCAGTACTGACCCTCTGACAGTGCGGCACTCCCTCAGTACTGACCCTCTGACAGTGCGGCACTCCCTCAGTACTGACCCTCTGACAGTGCGGCGCTCGCTCAGTACTGACCCTCTGACAGTGCGGCGCTCCCTCAGCACTGACCCTCCGACACTGCGGCACTCCCTCAGTACTGACCCTCTGACAGAGCGGCTCTCCCTCTGTACTGACCATCCGACAGTGCGGCACTCCCTCAGCACTGAACCTCTGACATTTCGACGCAGTCCCTCAGTACCTACCACCCGACAGTGCGGCTCTCCCTCTGTACTGACCATCCGACAGTGCGGCACTCCCTCAGCACTGACCCTCTGACAGTGCGGCGCTCCCTCAGCACTTACCCTCCGACAGTGCGGCACTCCCTCAGTACTGACCCTCTGACAGTGCGGCACTCCCTCAGTACTGACCCTTTGACAGTGCGGCTATCCCTCTGTACTGACCATCCGACAGTTCGACTCAGTACCTACCACCCGACAGTGCGGCACTCCCTCAGCACTGACCCTCCCACGGTGCGGCACTCCCTGAGTACTGACCCTCTGACAGTGCGGCACTCCCTCAGTACTGACCCTCCGACGGTGCGGCACTCCCTCAGTACTGACCCTCCGACGGTGTGGCACTCCCTCAGTACTGACCCTCCGACAGTGCGGCACTCCCTCAGTACTGACCCTCCGACAGTGCAGCACTCCCTCAGTACTGACCCTCTGACAGTGCGGCACTCCCTCAGTACTGACCCTCCCACAGTGCGGCACTCCCTGAGTACTGACCCTCTGACGGGTGCGGCACTCCCTCAGTATTGACCCTCTGACGGGTGCGGCACTCCCTCAGTACTGACCCTCCGACAGTGCGGCGCTCCCTCAGCACTGACCCTCCGACAGTGCGGCACTCCCTCAGTACTGACCCTCTGACGGTGCGGCACTCCCTCAGTACTCACCCTCAGACAGTGCGGCGCTCCCTCAGTACTGACCCTCTGACGGTGCGGCACTCCCTCAGTACTGACCTTCAGACAATGCGGCGCTCCCTCAGTGCTGACCCTCTGACAGTGTGGCACTCCCTCAGTACTGACCCTCTGACAGTGCGGCACTCCCTCAGTACTGACCCTCTGACAGTGCGGCGCTCGCTCAGTACTGACCCTCTGACAGTGCGGCACTCCCTCAGTACTGATGGTCCGACACTGCGGCACTCCCTCAGTACTGACCCTCTGACAGTGCGGCTCTCCCTCTGTACTGACCATCCGACAGTGCGGCGCACCCTCAGTACTGACCCTCTGACAGTGCGGCACTCTCTCAGTACTGATGGTCCGACACTGCGGCACTCCCTCAGCACTGACCCTCTGACAGTGCGGCTCTCCCTCTGTACTGACCATCCGACAGTGCGGCACTCCCTCAGCACTGACCCTCTGACAGTTCGACGCAGTCCCTCAGTACCTACCACCCGACAGTGCGGCTCTCCCTCTGTACTGACCATCCGACAGTGCGGCACTTCCTCAGCACTGACCCTCTGACAGTGCGGCACTCCCTCAGTACTGACCCTCCGATAGTGCGGCGCTCCCTCAGCACTTACCCTCCCACGGTGCGGCACTCCCTGAGTACTGACCCTCTGACAGTGCGGCACTCCCTCTGTACTGACCATCCGACAGTGCGGCACTCCCTCAGCACTGACCCTTTGACAGTTCGACGCAGTCCCTCAGTACCTACCATCCGACAGTGCGGCACTCCCTCAGTACTGACCCTCTGAGAGTGCGGCACTCCCTCAGTACTGACCCTCTGACAGTGCGGCCCTCCCTCAGTACTGACCCTCTGCCAGTTCGACGCAGTCCCTCAGTACCGACCATCCGACAGTGCGGCACTCCCTCATAACTGACCCTCTGACAGTGCGGCGCTCACTCAGTACTGACCCTCCGACAGTGCGGCACTCCCTCAGCACTGACCCTCCGACAGTGCGGCACTCCCTCAGTACTGACCCTCCGACGGTGCGGCACTCCCTCAGTACTAAATATCTGACAGTGCGGCACTCCCTCAGTACTGACCTTCAGACAATGCGTCGCTCCCTCAGTACTGACCCTATGACAGTGCAGCACTCCCTCAGTACTGACCGTCCGATACTGCGTCACTCCCTCAGTACTGACCCTCTGACAGTGCGGCTCTCCCTCTGTACTGACCATCCGACAGTGCGGCACTCCCTCAGCACTGACCCTCTGACAGTTCGACGCAGTCCCTCAGTACCTACCACCCGACAGTGCGGCTCTCCCTCTGTACTGACCATCCGACAGTGCGGCACTCCCTCAGCACTGACCCTCTGACAGTGCGGCACTCCCTCGGTACTGACCCTCCGATAGTGCGGCGCTCCCTCAGCACTGACCCTCTGACAGTGCTGCACTCCCTCAGTACTGACCCTCTGACAGTGCGGCACTCCCTCAGTACTGACCCTCTGACAGTGCGGCGCTCCCTCAGTACTGACCATCTGACAGTGAGGCACTCCCTCAGTACTGACCCTCCGACAGTGTGGCACTCCCTCAGTACTGACCCTCCGATAGTGTGGCACTCCCTCTGTACTGACCCTCTGACAGTGCGGCACTCCCTCAGTACTGACCCTCAGACAGTGCTGCACTCCCTCAGTACTGACCCTCCGACAGTGCGGCACTCCCTCAGCACTGACCCTCTGACAGTGCGGCACTCCCTCAGTACTGACCCTCCGATAGTGCGGCGCTCCCTCAGCACTTACCATCCGACAGTGCGGCACTCCCTCAGTACTGACCCTCTGACAGTGCGGCACGCCCTCAGTACTGACCTTCTGACAGTGCGGCACGCCCTCAGTACTGACCCTCCGACAGTGCGGCACTCCCTCAGTACTGACCCTCCGACAGTGCAGCACTCCCTCAGTACTGACCCTCCGACAGTACAGCACTCCCTCAGTACTGACCCTCTGACAGTGCGGCACTCCCTCTGTACTGACCCTCTGACAGTGCGGCTCTCCCTCTGTACTGACCATCCGAGAGTGCGGCACTCCCTCAGCACTGACCCTCTGACAGTTCGACTCAGTACCTACCACCCGACAGTGTGGCACTCCCTCAGCACTGACCATCTGACAGTGCGGCACTCCCTCAGTACTGACCCACCCACAGTGCGGCAGTCCCTCAGCACTGACCATCTGACAGTGCGGCACTCCCTCAGTACTGACCCACCCACAGTGCGGCACTCCCTCAGCACTGACCATCCTATTGCGGCGCTCCCTCATCACTGACCCTCCGACAGTGCGGCACTCCCTCAGTACTGACCCTCAAACAGTGCGGCACTCCCTCAGTACTGACCCTCCGACAGTGCAGCCCTCCCTCAGTACTGACCATCCGACAGTACAGCACTCCCTCAGTCCTGACCCTCTGACAGTGCGGCACTCCCTCAGTCCTGACCCTCTGACAGTGCGGCTCTCCCTCTGTACTGACCATCCGAGAGTGCGGCACTCCCTCAGCACTGACCCTCTGACAGTTCGACTCAGTACCTACCACCCAACAGTGTGGCACTCCCTCAGCACTGACCCTCTGACAGTGCGGCACTCCCTCAGTACTGACACTTTCGCAGTGTGGCACTCCCTCAGCACTGACCATCTGACAGTGCGGCACTCCCTCAGTACTGACCCACCCACAGTGCGGCAGTCCCTCAGCACTGACCATCTGACAGTGCGGCACTCCCTCAGTACTGACCCACCCACAGTGCGGCACTCCCTCAGCACTGACCATCCTATTGCGGCGCTTCCTCATCACTGACCCTCCGACAGTGCGGCACTCCCTCAGTACTGACCCTCCGACAGTGCAGCACTCCCTCAGTACTGACCCTCCGACAGTGCAGCACTCCCTCAGTACTGACCCTCCGACAGTGCGGCACTCCCTCAGTACTGACCCTCTGACAGTGCGGCACTCCCTCAGTACTGACCGTCCGACAGTGCGGCACTCCCTCAGTACTGACCGTCCGACAGTGCGGCACTCCCTCAGTACTGGCCCTCTGACAGTGCGGCTCTCCCTCTGTACTGACCATCCGACAGTGCGGCACTCCCTCATAACTGACCGTCTGACAGTGCGGCGCTCACTTAGTACTGACCCTTCGACAGTGCGGCACTCCCTCAGTACTGACCCTCCGACAGTGCGGCACTCCCTCAGTACTAAATATCTGACAGTGCGGCACTCCCTCAGTACTGACCTTCAGACAATGCGGCGCTCCCTCAGTGCTGACCCTCTGACAGTGTGGCACTCCCTCAGTACTGACCCTCTGACAGTGCGGCACTCCCTCAGTACTGACCCTCTGACAGTGCGGCACTCCCTCAGTACTGACCCTCTGACAGTGCGGCGCTCGCTCAGTACTGACCCTCTGACAGTGCGGCACTCCCTCAGTACTGACCCTCTGACAGTGCGGCACTCCCTCAGTACTGACCCTCTGACAGTGCGGCGCTCGCTCAGTACTGACCCTCTGACAGTGCGGCACTCCCTCAGTACTGATGGTCCGACACTGCGGCACTCCCTCAGTACTGACCCTCTGACAGTGCGGCTCTCCCTCTGTACTGACCATCCGACAGTGCGGCGCTCCCTCAGTACTGACCCTCTGACAGTGCGGCACTCCCTCAGTACTGATGGTCCGACACTGCGGCACTCCCTCAGTACTGACCCTCTGACAGAGCGGCTCTCCCTCTGTACTGACCATCCGACAGTGCGGCACTCCCTCAGCACTGAACCTCTGACATTTCGACGCAGTCCCTCAGTACCTACCACCCGACAGTGCGGCTCTCCCTCTGTACTGACCATCCGACAGTGCGGCACTCCCTCAGCACTGACCCTCTGACAGTGCGGCACTCCCTCAGTACTGACCCTCCGATAGTGCGGCGCTCCCTCAGCACTTACCCTCCGACAGTGCGGCACTCCCTCAGTACTGACCCTCTGACAGTGCGGCGCTCCCTCAGTACTGACCCTCTGACAGCTCGAGTCAGTCCCTCAGTACCGACCATCCGACAGTGCGGCACTCCCTCAGTACTGACCCTTTGACAGTGCGGCTATCCCTCTGTACTGACCATCCGACAGTTCGACTCAGTACCTACCACCCGACAGTGCGGCACTCCCTCAGCACTGACCCTCCCACGGTGCGGCACTCCCTGAGTACTGACCCTCTGACAGTGCGGCACTCCCTCAGTACTGACCCTCCGACGGTGCGGCACTGCCTCAGTACTGACCCTCCGACGGTGTGGCACTCCCTCAGTACTGACCCTCCGACAGTGCGGCACTCCCTCAGTACTGACCCTCCGACAGTGCGGCACTCCCTCAGTACTGACCCTCCGACGGTGTGGCACTCCCTCAGTACTGACCCTCCGACAGTGCGGCACTCCCTCAGTACTGACCCTCCGACAGTGCAGCACTCCCTCAGTACTGACCCTCTGACAGTGCGGCACTCCCTCAGTACTGACCCTCCCACAGTGCGGCACTCCCTGAGTACTGACCCTCTGACGGGTGCGGCACTCCCTCAGTATTGACCCTCTGACGGGTGCGGCACTCCCTCAGTACTGACCCTCCGACAGTGCGGCGCTCCCTCAGCACTGACCCTCCGACAGTGCGGCACTCCCTCAGCACTGACCCTCTGACAGTGCGGCGCTCCCTCAGTACTGACCCTCTGACGGTGCGGCACTCCCTCAGTACTCACCCTCAGACAGTGCTGCGCTCCCTCAGTACTGACCCTCTGACGGTGCGGCACTCCCTCAGTACTGACCTTCAGACAATGCGGCGCTCCCTCAGTACTGACCCTCTGACGGTGCGGCACTCCCTCAGTACTCACCCTCAGACAGTGCTGCGCTCCCTCAGTACTGACCCTCTGACAGTGTGGCACTCCCTCAGTACTGACCCTCTGACAGTGCGGCACTCCCTCAGTACTGACCCTCTGACAGTGCGGCACTCCCTCAGTACTGACCCTCTGACAGTGCGGCGCTCGCTCAGTACTGACCCTCTGACAGTGCGGCGCTCCCTCAGCACTGACCCTCCGACAGTGCGGCACTCCCTCAGTACTGATGGTCCGACACTGCGGCACTCCCTCAGTACTGACCCTCTGACAGTGCGGCTCTCCCTCTGTACTGACCATCCGACAGTGCGGCGCACCCTCAGTACTGACCCTCTGACAGTGCGGCACTCTCTCAGTACTGATGGTCCGACACTGCGGCACTCCCTCAGCACTGACCCTCTGACAGTGCGGCTCTCCCTCTGTACTGACCATCCGACAGTGCGGCACTCCCTCAGCACTGACCCTCTGACAGTTCGACGCAGTCCCTCAGTACCTACCACCCGACAGTGCGGCTCTCCCTCTGTACTGACCATCCGACAGTGCGGCACTTCCTCAGCACTGACCCTCTGACAGTGCGGCACTCCCTCAGTACTGACCCTCCGATAGTGCGGCGCTCCCTCAGCACTTACCCTCCCACGGTGCGGCACTCCCTGAGTACTGACCCTCTGACAGTGCGGCGCTCCCTCAGTACTGACCCTCTGACAGCTCGAGTCAGTCCCTCAGTACCGGCCATCAGACAGTGCGGCACTCCCTCAGCACTGACCCTCTGACGGTGTGGCGCTCCCTGAGTACTGACCCTCTGACAGTGCGGCACTCCCTCAGTACTGACCCTCCGACGGTGCGGCGCTCCCTCAGTACTGACCCTCCCACGGTGCGGCACTCCCTGAGTACTGACCCTCTGACAGTGCGGCACTCCCTCAGTACTGACCCTCCGACGGTGCGGCGCTCCCTCAGTACTGACCCTCCGACGGTGCGGCACTCCCTGAGTACTGACCCTCCGACGGTGCGGCACTCCCTCAGTACTGACCCTCTGACAGTGCGGCACTCCCTCAGTACTGACCCTCCGACAGTGCGGCACTCCCTCAGTACTGACCCTCCGACAGTGCGGCACTCCCTCAGTACTGACCCTCCGACGGTGCGGCGCTCCCTCAGTACTGACCCTCCGACGGTGCGGCACTCCCTCAGCACTGACCCTCTGACAGTGCGGCACTCCCTCAGTACTGACCCTCCGACGGTGCAGCGCTCCCTCAGTACTGACCCTCCGACAGTGCGGCACTCCCTCAGTACTGACCCTCCGACAGTGCGGCACTCCCTCAGCACTGACCCACCAACAGTGCGGCACTCCCTCAGTACTGACCCTCCGACGGTGCAGCGCTCCCTCAGTACTGACCCTCCGACAGTGCGGCACTCCCTCAGTACTGACCCTCCGACAGTGCGGCACTCCCTCAGTACTGACCCTCCGACGGTGCGGCACTCCCTCAGTACTGACCCTCCGACAGTGTGGCGCTCCCTCAGTACTGACCCTCCGACGGTGCAGCGCTCCCTCAGTACTGACCCACCGACAGTGCGGCACTCCCTCAGTACTGACCCTCCGACAGTGCAGCGCTCCCTCAGTACTGACCCTCCGACAGTGCAGCGCTCCCTCAGTACTGACCCTCCGACGGTGCAGCGCTCCCTCAGTACTGACCCTCTGACAGTGCGGCACTCCCTCAGCACTGACCCACCGACAGTGCGGCACTCCCTCAGTACTGACCCTCCGACGGTGCAGCGCTCCCTCAGTACTGACCCACCGACAGTGCGGCACTCCCTCAGTACTGACCCTCCGACAGTGCAGCGCTCCCTCAGTACTGACCCTCCGACGGTGCGGCACTCCCTCAGCACTGACCCTCTGACAGTGCGGCACTCCCTCAGTACTGACCCTCTGACGGTGCGGCACTCCCTCAGTACTGGGGCTGACCATTGAACCAAACGTGTCGACGATGCCGTTGCTAAAGTTCCCCAGGCCTTGGGTGGCTAATGGCTGTCCGTGCTTCGAGGGAGCCCGTTTGAGAGAATGGTGTTGCCCACCCATACCTGGTGCGAGCCGGACACCCCTGCCCTGTTTGGTCCGGTCTGTCTGTCTGTGGTGAGGGAGCCCCCTGACTACGGTTCAGTTCGGAATAAACCTCCCTGAGTTTGCTGCCAGTCTTTCAGCTCGGATTAGACCTCCCTGGGAATCTCTTGTCAAAGTGCGTTTGTGAACAGAAAAGGGGAAACTGGAGTTGGTTACA
The DNA here is from genome assembly GCF_037043375.1 of Chiloscyllium plagiosum. Lineage (NCBI taxonomy): Eukaryota > Metazoa > Chordata > Chondrichthyes > Orectolobiformes > Hemiscylliidae > Chiloscyllium > Chiloscyllium plagiosum. The sequence continues at coordinate 10,196,419 of NW_028270184.1, read as the reverse complement.
GAGTCCTCCAGCACGGAGAGAGGCCCTTCAGCCCAAACTGGTCCATGCTGACCAAAATGGCCGCCCACTCTAACCCCATGTCCCTGCACTTGGCCCATATCCTTCTAACCCTTTCCTATCCATTGATTTGTCCCAATGCCTTTTATATGTTGTTAATGTACCCACCTCAACCACTTCCTCTGGCAGCTCATTCCATCTGCGTACCCCCCTCTGGGTAAAAACGTTGCCCCTCAGGTTCCCTTTTATTCTTTCCCCTCTCACCTTTAACTGATGCCCTCTAGTCCTCGATTCCCCGACCCTGGGGAAAAGACTGAGTGCATTCACCCTGTCCATGCCTCTCATGATCTTATACACCTCTATAAGGTCTCCTCCCACCCACCCACCCCCCCGCAGTCTCCTAAGCTCTAAAGGAAACAGCCCTCGCTTGTCCAACCTCTCCCTATAACTCTGACCCTTGAGTCCTGCCAACATCCTTGTAAATTTGCCTGGTCTGGAGGGAAGGTCTTATGAGGAAAGGCTGAGGGACTTGGGTCTGTTCTCATTGGAAAGAAGGCGGCTAAGGGGGGATTTAATAGAGACATACAAGATGATCAGAGGATTAGATAGGGTAGACAGTGAGAGTCTTTTTCCTAGGATGATGCTGTTAGTGTGTACGAGGGGGCGTAACTATAAATTGAGGGGTGATCGATTTAAGACAGATGTCAGAGGCAGGTTCTTTACGCAGAGAGTGGTAAGGGCGTGGAATACCCTACCCGCTGATGTAGTCCATTCAGCCACATGAGGGAGATTTAAATAATCCTTAGATAAGCACATGGATGATGATGGGATAGTGTAGGGGGACGAGCTGAGAATAGTTCACAGCTTGGCGCATCATGGAGGGCCGAAGGGCCTGTTCTGCGCTGTATTGTTCTATGAAGGCAAATACAATACTAGCATTCATTTCCAAGAGGGCTAGTATACAAGAGCAGGGATGTGCTGCTGAGGCTGTATAAGGCCATGGTCAGGCCGCATTGGGAATATCGTGAGCTGTTTCGGGCCCCGTGTCTAAGGAAGGGTGTTGCTGGCCCCGGAGGGAGGGTCCAGAGGAGGTTCACAAGAACGATCCCGGGGATGAGGGGTTTGTCGTATGAGGAGCGGGCGAGGACTCGATGGCGTTTAGAAGGATTGGGGGGGGGGGGGAGCTGATTGAAACGTCCAGAATACTGAGGGACCTGGGCAGAGTGGGCGTGGGGAAGATGTTTAGGAGGGACACGGACCCGAGGGCACAACCTCAGAGGGAAGGGACTGAGATGGGGAGGAATCTCTCCAGCCTGGGAGGGGGTGGGGGGGGGGGGGGGGTGTCTGTGGGACACATTGTCACAGAGGGCTGTGGAGGGCGGGTCACTGAGACAGAGAGAGATGGGGTCCTGATTGGTGAGGGGAGGGGGGGTCAAGGGTTACGGGAGAGAATGGGCGTTGAGAAACACATCAGCCACGATCGAATGTAGAGCAGACTTGGGCCAAATGGTCTCATTCCGTTCCTGCATTCTTATGGCCTCCCGTTTGTGTTTTTAAAAGTTGTTTGAATGGCCGGATTTGAACCTTAAGTTAGCCGTTGGAAACACGTGCCGTGGACCCACGGTGAGTGACCGGCAAACTGCCCACCCACAACAGGCCCGGGAGCTGCGTTGCGTGCCCCAACTTGGGTTGTGGCTCAGCAAAGGTTCCGTGGTAACCCATCGGACATCGGAGTAGGCCGTTCACCACCACCCCCCGCCCCCCCCACCCACCTCGGGCCTCCTATCCCATTCAATGGCTGATCCAACATGCCCCCGCGATTCCCCGATCGCTCAGGAATCTCTCTGTCTCTGCCTTTGACATACACGAGGACTCTGCCCTCTCTCTGGCGGAATGGGATTACTTTGGCGCTGAGCTGTTTCGGCGCCAATTCAGAACTTTTAAAAAAAAAAGTCTTAAAGAAAAGAGAACAAAAAAGAAATTAAAAAAAGAAAAAAAAGTCTTGTCGAGTCAGTAAGAAATTCATTTTTATTAAGAAATAAATCCAATTCCTTTTTATTCATTATTTTTAACCTATTCATTATTCTACATTTTGCTACATTTATCAAACAAATATAGATAACCATCATGGGAAAATTTCGGTTTGTGTCTCTTTTGCTTTGAATGTTTTCAGCCATTTCTGGTCTGGGCTCGACAAGAAAATAGAAAGAGAATTGTATTACAGCTTTCCAATGTGAAGACAGAAGGGCTTAATTATCACCAAGGCAGTAGATGACTATTAGCAATTGTTAAATGAGAAAATGATTATAAAACGAGATTTGAAACAACAGCGGGTCATTACAGCTTTGACTATCATCTCTTGCTAGTTGAGAAAACTACATCGGGTCGTTAGTCATCCTCTCGTCTTTAAGCAAACCAAACTTTTTTCTTTAATTCTGATTTGGTGCCAAAACAGCTCAGCGCCAAAGTTATGAGCGCCGAAACGGTGGGGCCAAACGATCAGCGCCAAAACCTACCCGACCCCTCCCTGAGGCAAGTCTTCCCAAAGACTCACAGCCATCCAAGAGCAGAGATTCCTCCTCAGCTGAGTCCGAAATTGGCGTCTCCCTCATTTCGAGACCGTGCCGTCTGATCCCGGACTCTCCTCACGAGGGGGGAAACGTCCTGTTGGTATTGACCCTCAACGAGATCACCTCCCATCCTTCTAAACGCTAACGGGTGGAGGCCCGACCTGTTTAGCCCTTCGCTCGTAAGGCGCTCCCTGCGGACTGGGGACCCTTCCGGCTGATCCCCACTTGGATAAACCGCCGATATCTTGGACTCCAGACTGCTCAGCGTTAGTTCAGCGGTGACAGTCAGATCAGCTCCCCCCCCCCCAACCCCCGATGGGTCTACCTTACATTGGAGAGGCAAGACCCACAGCTCAAGACGTGAACCGGGAAAGGATAATAATAAAAAAACCCAAAATCGCCACGCTCTCGGCCCCAATGCTTTCTATCTGAAAAGGCAAGGAACCTCCCCCACCCCCACCCCCCATCTCGGAGTCCCACAACCGATTCCTGGGGTTCAGCCTGAAGGAGGCGCCTGGGGAGTGTTCGATCCACTTGGCCCCCCCCCCCTGCATTTGCGTAGCGCCTCAGGAGGTGGTCAAACGCCTCAAAAGGCTCCCGGCGAGACCTCCCCCACCCTCCCCCCACCCCCCGGCGGCATGAGGCGGTAGTACCATCCGGTCAGTTTGAGCTTGACCAGAAGACCAAAGGACCCGGGAGCAGCAATCAGGCCGTTCGGCCCATCGAGCCCGCCCTGCCATTCGATCCTGACTGATAAATTTTTCAATCCCACAGTCCCACTTCTTCCCCGTACACCTTGATCCCCTTAGCGACCAAGAACCTATCTATCTCTGTTATAAATATACTCAGTGACCTGGCCCCCACAGCCTTCTGTGACAGTGGATTCCCCACTCGCTGGCTGAACAGGTTTCTCCTTATCTCCGTTCCAAAGGGTCTTCCCTTTACCCTAAGGCCGTGCCCTCAGCTCCTAGTCTCTCCGACCAATGAAACATCTTCCCAATATCCACTCTGTCCAGGCTGTTCGGTATTCTGTACGTTTCAATCAGATCAACCCCTCATCTTTCTAAACCCCATCGAGTATAAACCCAGAGTCCTCAAACATTCCTCATATTTTCATTCCCGGGCCCATTCTCCTGAACCTCCTCTGAACCCGTTCCATGGGCCAGTGCACCCTTCCTGAGGTATGGGGCCCACAACAGCACACAATATTCCGAATGTGGTCTGACCCGAGCCTTATAGAGCCTCAGAGGGACATCCCGCTTGTTATGTTGTGTCCTCCCAAGATAAATGAGAACATTGCATTTGCTGTCCTAACTACTGACTCAAATTGCAAGTTTATCTCGAGAGAATCCTGGACTAGAATTCCCAAGTCTCTTTGTACTTCAGACTTCAGAATTTTCTCCCCCTTTAGAAAATAGTCCATGCCTCTATTCTTCCGACCAAAGTGCCTGGCCTCTCAATTTCCCACGTTGTACCCCATCTGCCACTTCGTTACCCATTCTCCGAACCTGTCCAAATCCTTTTACAGCCTCCCCGTCTCCTCAATCGTAGCTGGCTCTCCATCTACCCGCGTATCATTTACAAACCTGATCGAAGGGTGAGTCAACCTCTTCGGGGACAAAGAGGTTTACACAGGGGCAGATGTGGTGTCAGTGAAATACACAACACAGCTCCATCCCCCGCCCCGTTGGGGGGCAAATGTCGATCGGTGTCGGCATGGCAATCCGAAAACGTCTGTTTATTCTGCGTGGGGCTTGCTCCGGTCTCCTCCCATAGTCCAAAGATGGATTGGGAAATTGGCCAGGGATGTGCAGGTTAGGGTGGATTGGCCGTGATAAATTGTCCCATAGTGTCCAGGGATGTGCAGGTTAGGGTGGATTGGCCGTGCTAAATTGTCCCATATTGCCCCGGGATGTGCAGGTTAGGGTGGATTGGCCGTGCTAAATTGTCCCATAGTGTCCAGGGATGTGCAGGTTAGGGTGGATTGGCCGTGCTAAACTGTCCCATAGTGCCCAGGGATGTGCAGGTTAGGGTGGATTGGCCGTGATAAATTGTCCCATAGTGTCCAGGGATGTGCAGGTTAGGGTGGATTGGCCGTGATAAATTGTCCCATAGTGTCCAGGGGTGTGCAGGTTAGGGTGGATTGGCCGTGCTAAATTGTCCCATAGTCCCCAGGGATGTGCAGGTTAGGGTGGATTGGCCGTGCTAAATTGTCCCATAGTGTCCAGGGGTGTACAGGTTAGGGTGGATTGGCCATGCTAAATTGTCCCATAGTGCCCAGGGATGTGCAGGTTAGGGTGGATTGGCCATGCTAAATTGTCCCATAGTGCCCAGGGATGTGCAGGTTAGGGTGGATTGGCCGTGCTAAATTGTCCCATAGTGCCCAGGGATGTGCAGGTTAGTGTGGATTGGCCGTGCTAAATTGTCCCATAGTGTCCAGGGATGTGCAGGTTAGTGTGGATTGGCCGTGCTAAATTGTCCCATAGTCCCCAGAGATGTGCAGGTTAGGGTGGATTGGCCGTGCTAAATTGTCCCATAGTGTCCAGGGATGTGCAGGTTAGGGTGGATTGGCCATGCTAAATTGTCCCATAGTGCCCAGGGATGTGCAGGTTAGGGTGGATTGGCCGTGCTAAATTGTCCCATAGTGCCCAGGGATGTGCAGGTTAGTGTGGATTGGCCGTGCTAAATTGTCCCATAGTGTCCAGGGATGTGCAGGTTAGGGTGGATTGGCCGTGCTAAATTGTCCCACAGTGCCCAGGGATGTGCAGGTTAGTGTGGATTGGGCGTGCTAAATTGTCCCATAGTGTCCAGGGATGTGCAGGTTAGGGTGGATTGGCTGTGCTAAATTGTCCCATAGTGTCCAGGGATGTGCAGGTTAGGGTGGATTGGCCGTGCTAAATTGTCCCATAGTGCCCAGGGATGTGCAGGTTAGGGTGGATTGGCTGTGTTAAATTGTCCCATAGTACCCAGGGATGTGCAGGTTAGGGTGGATTGGCTGTGTTAAATTGTCCCATAGTACCCAGGGATGTGCAGGTTAGGGTGGATTGGCCATGCTAAATTGTCCCATAGTGCCCAGGGATGTGCAGGTTAGGGTGGATTGGCTATGCTAAATTGTCCCACAGTGCCCAGGGATGTGCAGGTTAGGGTGGATTGGCTGTGTTAAATTGTCCCATAGTACCCAGGGATGTGCAGGTTAGGGTGGATTGGCCATGCTAAATTGTCCCATAGTGCCCAGGGATGTGCAGGTTAGGGTGGATTGGCCGTGCTAAATCGTCCCATAGTGCCCAGGGATGTGCAGGTTAGGGTGGATTGGCTGTGCTAAATTGTCCCATAGTGTCCAGGGATGTGCAGGTTAGGGTGGATTGGCTGTGCTAAATTGTCCCATAGTGTCCAGGGATGTGTAGGTTAGGGTGGATTGGCCGTGTTAAATCGTCCCATAGTGCCCAGGGATGTGCAGGTTAGGGTGGATTGGCCGTGCTAAATTGTCCCATAGTGTCCAGGGATGTGCAGGTTAGTGTGGATTGGCCGTGCTAAATTGTCCCATAGTGTCCAGGGATGTGCAGGTTAGGGTGGATTGGCCGTGCTAAATTGTCCCACATTGTCCAGGGATGTGCAGGTTAGGGTGGATTGGCCGTGCTAAATCGTCCCATAGTGCCCAGGGATTAGATTAGATTAGATTACAGTGTGGAAACAGGCCCTTCGGCCCAACAAGTCCACACCGACCCGCCGAAGCAAAACCCACCCATACCCCTACATTTACCCCTTACCTAACACTATGGGCAATTTAGTATGACCAATTCACCTAACCTGCACATCTTTGTGACTGTGGGAGGAAACCGGAGCACCCGGAGGAAACCCACGCAGACACGGGGAGAACGTGCAAACTCCACACAGTCAGTCGCCTGAGTCGGGAATTGAACCCGGGTCTCTGGTGCTGCGAGGCAGCAGTGCTAACCACTGTGCCACCGTGCCGCCCACGGTGCTAAATTGTCCCATAGTGCCCAGGGATGTGCAGGTTAGGGTGGATTGGCCGTGCTAAATTGTCCCACATTGTCCAGGGATGTGCAGGTTAGGGTGGATTGGCCGTGCTAAATTGTCCCATAGTGGCCAGGGATGTGCAGGTTAGAGTGGATTGGCCGTGCTAAATTGTCCCATAGTGCCCAGGGGTGTGCAGGTTAGGGTGGATTGGCCGTGCTAAATTGTCCCATAGTCCCCAGGGATGTGCAGGTTAGGGTGGATTGGCCGTGCTAAATTGTCCCATAGTGCCCAGGGATGTGCAGGTTAGAGTGGATTGGCCGTGCTAAATTGTCCCATAGTGCCCAGGGGTGTGCAGGTTAGGGTGGATTGGCCGTGCTAAATTGTCCCATAGTCCCAGGGATGTGCAGGTCAGGGTAGATTGGCCATAGTTTTTAGGGGATATGTCAGTTAGAGATAAATGTAGAGTAATAGGGTTGGGGATAGGGTTAGGGTGGGAAACTCTTCCGAGGGTCAGTGTAGACTTGTCGGGCCAAATGGCCTGTTTCCACACTGTAGGCAGTCTGAGACAGCTAACCCTGAATGTGACAGGGAACCTGGGAGCTGCTTCTGATAAGAAAGCCAGCAGCAGACTGGAGGCTGAATCGATGCTGGGGGTGGGGGTGGGGGCGGGAATGAAAGAGCCTGTTGATAATGTCAAGCCAAAAACTTGAAAGAGGAGAGAAAAAATATCGCAGAAGCATTCAGTAGCAGAACAACATTGTACAAGGTGGACACTTCCATAATAATTGTTGGAATTGTGGCTATATTTCATCATTCATGGGTAACAGGCAAGTTGGATTCTAAGGGTTAACTTGAAGGTTGCTTCAAGTAATGAAGTTTCAAATTGTTGTTTCAGTACCACCTCCTCAACAAAGAAACAGAGATCAAGGTGATTCATGGTGATTTATTACAACAGGACGATGCAACGGCCCAGTCAGATGATGAACCCGATTGACCCTGTGGTAGACCTTGGGTAGAAGGGAGGCTGCGAAGGGTGTGCCTCAGATTGGCCATCGCTAGTTCGGTCCCCGGTTGGCGTAAATTATAAACCTCACCGAGTGGAACGGACCTGGGTGGGCGGCGGGGGTGAAGTGATTCACCCATCGCTCGATCTCCCTGCGCACGGCTCCGGACCTGCACGCTGGTAGCGCCCCTCCATCTCAGCCAGGGGATTCAAAACTTCACACCCAACCTCGCAGTGTGCTGGGAGACCTCGCCGGACAGGCCGCACCGACTCCCACTCCCCTTGTTTACTTGAAGCACCATTCCCCCCCCCCCCAACGATATCATTGCAGATGGTCATTACTGGGGTGGGGTGGGGTGGGAGGGTCTAAAAGGGTGCTGGCTCAGGAGGGAGGGTCTCGGACCACACATTCCCCCCCCCCCCCCCACCCCAAGTATCCTGGTGTGGGCGTCAGGCTGATTCTGCCCCCCCTCAGGGCCGTGAAGCACAGTTTTGGGAGTGGGGCACGGGCAAGTCCGAAGATTGGGATTCACTCCCTTTCCCCGCTCTGACCCCAACAATCCCACTTCTCAACGCTCGGCTTCAAAATCCTTCTCCGTGATTGGCGGGGTGGGGGAGTTCGGTGGCTCTCCCACTCTCTCAGGCAGGGAGTGCCACCTTCCCAGCATCCTCCAGGTGTAGACGTTTGACCTTTGACCCGACTGTGTAGTCAGGACAGAGGCTGCGATCACAGATGGGTCCTCCCCTGGGAGACGGAAACATCAGGGGTCTCTCTCTCTCTCTCTGATTGCCCCCTCACTCAGACGACGCTCAGGGGTTTGACAAGTTCCCCAAAACCGATAACTTTTCCCCCCCAAACCAGAACGTCCCCGCAGGCGCCAATAGACACTATCGCAGCTGCACAAGCGAGACAGGGCCAGGGCAGAGAGAGACCTAACAGGAACATACCCTTTCCCGTTCCCTCCCATTGTACACAATCGCAATGGACCCAAACCCCTTCCCATTCCCTCCCATTATACTCTATCCCAGTGGACCCAAACCCCTTCCCATTTATTCCCATTGTATACAACTCCAATGGACCTAACCCTCTTCCCACTTCCTCCCACTATACACAATCCCAATGGACCCAAACCCTTTTCCCATTCCCTTCCATTGTACACAATCCCAATGGATCCAAACCCTTTTCCCAATCCCTCCCATTGTACATAATCCCAATGGATCCAAACCCTTTTCCCAATCCCTCCCATTGTACATAATCCCAATGGACCTAAACCCCTCCCATTGTACTCTTTCCCAATGGATCACCCTGGCTCCCATTGCCGATATCTGCGAGGTGTGCCGATCGGACATGGGACTGTGTGTGGGTAACCGAAATACGAGAGGCATGACACAGAGCGTCACTGCGTGTCGTTCACCCCTCACACCCTTGCCAACGCACATATGCCCAACCCGCAGGCAACAAATGGCATCGGGTGGGGAGGTTGGGGGACAGCATGGATTAAGGGATGCAATGCCCTTTCGCAAAAACGATGGAACCCTTGGCATGACCCCACATCAAGGCAGCACAGTCCAGGTGGGTCTGCGATGGGAGATCAAGGGGTGGGGGAGTCAGATGGGGGGATTGGGACAGAGCGTCACAGGGATTGGGACAGAGCCGCGTTTGGAGGGGAGGTGGCGTTGGGCACTCGTTGACCCACCTCCCGGTTAACCTCCAACCTCCCGCCGCCCACAGGACCTGCTCCAGTACTGGTCGTAGGCCTCCTCAAACATGGGTTGGCAGGGAAGCTTAGCCTTCAGCCTCGAGCAGATCAGGAAGGTGCCCGCCATCTTGCGGTGAAGCGAGTAGGTCTCCTCGGGGGGCGGAGTGAGGCGGTGGCGAAGCATGATGGGAAGGATGTCATGGATGCGTTGTGTGGTGGTCTGGCAGCCAAAGTCAAACGGCAGCGAGGAGGAGAACGCCTCACCCAGGATCATCACCGCCTCGACGTGGGCCTCCCGCATGACCTGTTGGGAGATGTCCACCAGGAGACAGGTCAGGGGACAATACTGAGCTCCGATTGGTCCACCCCACCCATCTGTTCCACCCAATACCCGACTCAGGCTCAAGAAGCATAGAATCCCGATAGTGTGGAAACAGGCCCTTCGGCCCAACAATTAAATACCGACCCTCCGAAGAGTAACCCCCCAGACCCATTCCCCCTGCCCGATGACTCTACATTGCCCCCATAGCCAATCCACCCTAACCTGCACATCCCTGGACACTATGGGACAATTTAGCACGGCCAATCCACCCTAACCTGTACATCCCGGGACACTGTGGGACAATTTAGCATGGCCAATCCACCCTAACCTGCACAGCCCTAGACACTATGGGACAATTTAGCATGGCCAATCCAGCCAAACCTGCACATCCCTGGGCACTATGGGACAATTTAGCACGGCCAATCCACCCTAACCTGTACATCCCGGGACACTGTGGGACAATTCAGCACGGCCAATCCACCCTAACCTGCACAGCCCTAGACACTATGGGACAATTTAGCACGGCCAATCCACCCTAACCTGCACATCCCTGGGCACTATGGGACAAATTAGCACGGCCAATCCACCCTAACCTGCACATCCCTGGGCACTATGGGACAATTTAGCACGGCCAATCCACCCTAACCTGTACATCCCGGGACACTGTGGGACAATTCAGCACGGCCAATCCACCCTAACCTGCACAGCCCTAGACACTATGGGACAATTTAGCATGGCCAATCCAGCCAAACCTGCACATCCCTGGGCACTATGGGACAATTTAGCACGGCCAATCCACCCTAACCTGTACATCCCGGGACACTGTGGGACAATTTAGCATGGCCAATCCACCCTAACCTGCACATCCCTGGGCACAATGGGACAATTTAGCACGGCCAATCCACCCTAACCTGCACATTCCTGGGCACTATGGGACAATTTAGCATGGCCAATCCACTCTAACCTGCACATCCCTGGGCACTATGGGACAATTTAGCACGGCCAATCCACCCTAACCTGCACATCCCTGGGCACTATGGGACAATTTAGCACGGCCAATCCACCCTCACCTGCACATCCCTGGGCACTATGGGACAATTTAGCACGGCCAATCCACCCTAACCTGCACATCCCTGGGCACGACGGGACAATTTAGCACAGCCAACCCACCCTAACCTGCACATCCCTGGGCACTATGGGACAATTTAGCACGGCCAATCCACCCGAACCTGCACATCCCTGGGCACTATGGGACAATTTAGCACGGCCAATCCACCCTAACCTGCAGATCCCTGGACACTATGGGACAATTTAGCACGGCCAATCCACCCTAACCTGCACATCCCTGGGCACTATGGGACAATTTAGCACGGCCAATCCACCCTAACCTGCAGATCCCTGGGCACTATGGGACAATTTAGCATGGCCAATCCACCCTGACCTGCACACCTTTGGACTGTGGGAGGAAACTGGAGCACCCGGAGGAAACCCCACACCGACACTGGGGGGAGAACGTGCAAACTCCACACAGTCACCCGAGGGTGTGATTGAACCCGGGTCCCTGGCGCTGTGAGGCAGCGGTGCTAACCACTGAGCTACCGTGATGCCCATGCCCCCACTCAAGAGTCCACCATTCACCGACGCAAAACAGACCAGATCCCAGTCCGACTCCGCCCCCGAGCAAGGTCTGATCCGGAGTGGGAAGGGAGCCATACTGGGTTCACTCCGGATTCAGCTCTAGGCCTGGTTCTCCCACTTTCACGCCTCACCTTTGTTTCCAAGCCGGTCAGGAACTTCAGCCGAATGGATTTGTTCAGGACAGTCTCTCTGTCGCGCTCTGCTGCCGATCGGATAACCTGGACAAATAACCGAGAAATCCTTGGCTGGTCAGGAATCAGCTCCACCTCCGACAGAACCAACATCCAAACCCACTCCCACTTCACCTGGAAGTAAAGCTCCCTCTACACTGTCCCCCATCAAACACTCCCCAGGACAGGGACAGCACGGGGTTAGATACCGAGTAAAGCTCCCTCTACACTGTCCCCCCATCAAACACTCCCCAGGACAGGGACAGCACGGGGTTAGATACAGAGGAAAGCTCCCTCTACACTGTCCCCCATCAAACACTCCCCAGGACAGGGACAGCACGGGGTTAGATACAGAGGAAAGCTCCCTCTACACTGTCCCCCATCAAACACTCCACAGGACAGGGACAGCACAGGGTTAGATACAGAGTAAAGCTCCCTCTACACTGTCCCCCATCAAACACTCCCCAGGACAGGGACAGCGTGGGGTTAGACACAGAGTAAAGCTCCCTCTACACTGTCCCCCATCAAACACTCCCCAGGACAGGGACAGCACAGGGTTAGATACAGAGTAAAGCTTCCTCTACACTGTCCCCCCCATCAAACACTCCCCAGGACAGGGACAGCACGGGGTTAGATACAGAGTAAAGCTCCCTCTACACTGTCCCCCATCAAACACTCCCCAGGACAGGGACAACACGGGTTTAGATACAGAGTAAAGCTCCCTCTACACTGTCCTCACTGAATGGGTGTTTTCCTTATTGTCAGCACACTCAGGATGGTTCATATTGTGCTGTCCAATTACAAGGTGACATTTGTCATGGATTCCAACCATCCAAGAGCCATTTGTGGCCATCCCTCTGATAGTGAGGGTTTACAGACCAATACAAGGTTCATAATTTTGCGCCGGCTGCTGTGGCCGTTACCGTGCCGATGGATTTCGGCCAATAGATGGAGTCCATACCTCAATGTACTCATCTGTAAATGAGCTGTCAAACTCCCGAGTCGCTCCGAAGTCCAGCAGGGAAACCTTGAGACATCAGACACAGAGCAAACCATAGTATCATCGATTTTCACGGAAGGCTCATACCCACTCTCACTCTGTCCATCTGACGCGACTCAGCAGCCGGAGGGAGTTACTGTTAAAGGCAGCTTCATAACCCCAGTCCTCAGAGATGCCCCCAGCTGCTACGCCCTCAACCCCACCGATAGGGAGCTTTCCTGAGATAAAGAACAGGGGTCCCCGAGGGAGAGGCTCCCTCTTTAACAGGGGTCCCTGAGGGAGAGACTCCCTCTTTAACAGGGGTGCCTGAGGGAGAGACTCCCTCTTTAACAGGGGTCCCAGGGGGAGAGACTCCCTCTTTAACTGGGGTCCCTGAGGGAGAGGCTCCCTCTTTAACAGGGGTCCCTGAGGGAGAGACTCCCTCTTTAACAGGGGTCCCAGAGGGAGAGACACCCTCTTTAACAGGGGTCCCCGAGGGAGAGACTCCCTCTTTAACAGGGGTGCCTGAGGGAGAGGCTTCCTCTTTAACAGGGGTCCCCGAGGGAGAGACACCCTCTTTAACAGGGGTCCCCGAGGGAGAGACACCCTCTTTAACAGGGGTCCCCGAGGGAGAGACTCCCTCTTTAACAGGGGTCCCCGAGGGAGAGACTCCCTCTTTAACAGGGGTCCCCGAGGGAGAGGCTCCCTCTTTAACCGGGATCCCTGAGGGAGAGACTCCCTCTATAACAGGGGTCCCTGAGGGAGAGACTCCCTCTTTAACAGGGGTCCCCGAGGGAGAGACTCCCTCTATAACAGGGGTCCCCGAGGGAGAGACACCCTCTTTAACAGGGGTCCCCGAGGGAGAGACTCCCTCTTTAACAGGGGTCCCTGAGGGAGAGATTCCCTCTTTAACAGGGGTGCCTGAGGGAGAGACTCCCTCTTTAACAGGGGTGCCTGAGGGAGAGACTCACTCTTTAACAGAGGTGCCTGAGGGAGAGACTCCCTCTTTAACAGGGGTGCCTGAGGGAGAGACTCCCTCTTTAACAGGGGTGCCTGAGGGAGAGACTCCCTCTTTAACAGGGCTCCCCGAGGGAGAGACTCCCTCTTTAACCGGGATCCCTGAGGGAGAGACTCCCTCTATAACAGGGGTCCCTGAGGGAGAGACTCCCTCTTTAACAGGGGTCCCCGAGGGAGAGACTCCCTCTTTAACAGGGGTCCCCGAGGGAGAGACTCCCTCTATAACAGGGGTCCCCGAGGGAGAGACACCCTCTTTAACAGGGGTCCCTGAGGGAGAGACACCCTCTTTAACAGGGGTCCCTGAGGGAGAGACACCCTCTTTAACAGGGGTCCCCGAGGGAGAGACTCCCTCTTTAACAGGGGTCCCCGAGGGAGAGACTCCCTCTTTAACCGGGATCCCTGAGGGAGAGACTCCCTCTATAACAGGGGTCCCTGAGGGAGAGACTCCCTCTTTAACAGGGGTCCCAGAGAGAGAGACTCCCTCTATAATAGGGGTCCCCGAGGGAGAGACTCCCTCTTTAACAGGGGTCCCCGAGGGAGAGACTCCCTCTTTAACAGGGGTCCCCGAGGGAGAGATTCCCTCTTTAACAGGGGTCCCCGAGGGAGAGACTCCCTCTTTAACAGGGGTGCCTGAGGGAGAGACTCCCTCTTTAACAGGGGTCCCCGAGAGAGAGACTCCCTCTATAATAGGGGTCCCCGAGGGAGAGACTCCCTCTTTAACAGGGGTGCCTGAGGGAGAGACTCCCTCTTTAACAGAGGTGCCTGAGGGAGAGACTCCCTCTTTAACAGGGGTCCCCGAGGGAGAGACTCCCTCTTTAACAGGGGTCCCCGAGGGAGAGACTCCCTCTATAACAGGGGTCCCTGAGGGAGAGATTCCCTCTTTAACAGGGGTGCCTGAGGGAGAGACTCCCTCTTTAACAGAGGTGCCTGAGGGAGAGACTCCCTCTTTAACAGGGGTGCCTGAGGGAGAGACTCCCTCTTTAACAGGGGTGCCTGAGGGAGAGACTCCCTCTTTAACAGGGGTGCCTGAGGGAGAGACTCCCTCTTTAACAGGGGTCCCCGAGGGAGAGACTCCCTCTTTAACCGGGATCCCTGAGGGAGAGACTCCCTCTATAACAGGGGTCCCTGAGGGAGAGACTCCCTCTTTAACAGGGGTCCCCGAGGGAGAGACTCCCTCTTTAACAGGGGTCCCCGAGGGAGAGACTCCCTCTATAACAGGGGTCCCCGAGGGAGAGACACCCTCTTTAACAGGGGTCCCTGAGGGAGAGACACCCTCTTTAACAGGGGTCCCTGAGGGAGAGACACCCTCTTTAACAGGGGTCCCCGAGGGAGAGACTCCCTCTTTAACAGGGGTCCCCGAGGGAGAGACTCCCTCTTTAACCGGGATCCCTGAGGGAGAGACTCCCTCTATAACAGGGGTCCCTGAGGGAGAGACTCCCTCTTTAACAGGGGTCCCCGAGAGAGAGACTCCCTCTATAATAGGGGTCCCCGAGGGAGAGACTCCCTCTTTAACAGGGGTCCCCGAGGGAGAGACTCCCTCTTTAACAGGGGTCCCCGAGGGAGAGATTCCCTCTTTAACAGGGGTCCCCGAGGGAGAGACTCCCTCTTTAACAGGGGTGCCTGAGGGAGAGACTCCCTCTTTAACAGGGGTCCCCGAGAGAGAGACTCCCTCTATAATAGGGGTCCCCGAGGGAGAGACTCCCTCTTTAACAGGGGTGCCTGAGGGAGAGACTCCCTCTTTAACAGAGGTGCCTGAGGGAGAGACTCCCTCTTTAACAGGGGTCCCCGAGGGAGAGACTCCCTCTTTAACAGGGGTCCCCGAGGGAGAGACTCCCTCTATAACAGGGGTCCCTGAGGGAGAGACTCCCTCTTTAACAGGGGTGCCTGAGGGAGAGACTCCCTCTTTAACAGAGGTGCCTGAGGGAGAGACTCCCTCTTTAACAGGGGTGCCTGAGGGAGAGACTCCCTCTTTAACAGGGGTGCCTGAGGGAGAGACTCCCTCTTTAACAGGGGTGCCTGAGGGAGAGACACCCTCTTTAACAGGGGTCCCCGAGGGAGAGACTCCCTCTTTAACAGGGGTCCCTGAGGGAGAGACTCCCTCTTTAACAGGGGTCCCCGAGGGAGAGACTCCCTCTATAACAGGGGTCCCCGAGGGAGAGACTCCCTCTTTAACAGGGGTCCCCGAGGGAGAGACTCCCTCTTTAACAGGGGTCCCCGAGGGAGAGATTCCCTCTTTAACAGGGGTCCCCGAGGGAGAGATTCCCTCTTTAAGAGGGGTCCCCGAGGGAGAGACTCCCTCTATAACAGGGGTCCCTGAGGGAGAGACTCCCTCTTTAACAGGGGTGCCTGAGGGAGAGACTCCCTCTTTAACAGAGGTGCCTGAGGGAGAGACTCCCTCTTTAACAGGGGTGCCTGAGGGAGAGACTCCCTCTTTAACAGGGGTGCCTGAGGGAGAGACTTCCTCTTTAACAGGGGTGCCTGAGGGAGAGACTCCCTCTTTAACAGGGGTCCCTGAGGGAGAGACTCCCTCTTTAACAGAAGTCCCTGAGGGAGAGACTCCCTCTTTAACAGAGGTCCCCGAGAGAGAGACTCCCTCTTTAACAGGGGTCCCTGAGGGAGAGACTTCCTCTTTAACAGAAGTCCCTGAGGGAGAGACTCCCTCTTTAACAGAGGTCCCCGAGGGAGAGACACCCTCTTTAACAGGGGTCCCCGAGGGAGAGACACCCTCTTTAACAGGGGTCCCGAGGGAGAGACTCCCTCTTTAACAGAAGTCCCTGAGGGAGAGACTCCCTCTTTAACAGGGGTCCCCGAGGTAGAGACACCCTCTTTAACAGGGGTGCCTGAGGGAGAGACTCCCTCTTTAACAGGGGTTCCCGTGGGAGAGACTCCCTCTTTAACAGGGGTGCCTGAGGGAGAGACTCCCTCTTTAACAGAGGTGCCTGAGGGAGAGACTCCCTCTTTAACAGGGGTCCCTGAGGGAGAGGCTCCCTCTATAAAAGGGGTCCCTGAGGGAGAGACACCCTCTTTAACAGGGGTTCCCGTGGGAGAGACTCCCTCTTTAATAGGGGTCCCAAGGGAGAGACTCCCTCTTTAACAGGGATCCCCGAGGGAGAGACTCCCTCTTTAATAGGGGTCCCCGAGGGAGACACTCCCTCTTTAACAGGGGTCCCCGAGGGAGAGACACCCTCTTTAACAGGGGTTCCCGAGGGAGAGACTCTCTCTTTAACAGGGGTCCCCGAGAGAGAGACTCCCTCTTTAACAGGAGTCCCCGAGGGAGAGACTCCCCCTTTAACAGAGGTCCCCGAGAGAGAGACTCCCTCTTTAATAGGGGTCCCCGAGGGAGACACTCCCTCTTTAACAGGGGTCCCCGAGGGAGAGACACCCTCTTTAACAGGGGTCCCCAAGAGAGAGACACCCTCTTTAACAGGAGTCCCCGAGGGAGAGACTCCCTCTTTAACAGGGGTCCCCGAGGGAGAGAGAGATTCTCTCTTTAACAGGGATCCCCGAGGGAGAGACTCCCTCTTTAACAGGGGTCCCTGAGGGAGAGACACCCTCTTTAACAGGGGTCCCTGAGGGAGATACTCCTCTTTAACAGCGGTCCCCGAGGGAGAGACTCCCTCTTTAACAGGGGTCCTAGAGGGAGGGAAACATCTAACGGTGCCAGTGATGAACAACAAGTCTTCGAAGACCCTGCAGCACCCTACCCACCCTTCAGATGGCACTGGGCTGATCAGCACGGTACATACCTTCCGACTGTGTGGGTCAAAGAAGAAATTGGACCAATTGGGGTCAGTCTGCATGTACCTAAACTCAAACAGCTCTCGCAAGCACAGCCTCAGGATGTTGGCACAAATCTGTACAGAGACAGGGACAGGTTAAACACACCGCTCTGAAAGACCAAGGGCTCTCGAACGAGTTGACCAAAAAAAAAATAACAGTACAACATGAACTTCAGCACGAAACGCAGGAACTCGGTTTAAATGGAGCGCGACAGACTGTGGGAAGCCGTGGTTGAGAGAGCGTGGGTGCTGGAAAAGCACAGCAGGAAAATCAACGCTTCAGGCAAAAGCCCTTCACTAGGCAGGGAGCCTCGGGAGTGGGGAGATAAACGGGAGTGGGGGGGGGTGGGGGGCTGGGGAGAAGATAGCGGAGAGTGCAATAGGTGGATGGAGGTGGGGATGAAGGTGATAGGTCGGGGGTGGAGTGGATAGGTGGAAAAGAAGATAGGCAGGTAGGACAAGTCATGGGGACAGTGCTGAGCTGGAAGTTTGGAACTAGGGTGAGGTGGGGGAAGGGGAAATGAGGAAACTATTGAAGTCCACATTGATGCCCTGGGGTTTAGATTAGATTAGATTCCCTACAGTGTGGAAACAGGCCCTTCGGCCCAACAAGTCCACACCGACCCGCCGAAACGTAACCCACCCAGACCCATTCTACTACATTTACCCCTTCACCTAATACTACGGGCAATTTAACGTGGCCAATCCACCCTCACCTGCACATTTTTGGACTGTGGGAGGAAACCGGAGCACCCGGAGGAAACCCACGCAGACACGGGGAGAACGTGCAAACTCCACACAGTCAGTCGCCTGAGGTGGGAATTGAACCTGGGTCTCTGGCGCTGTGAGGCAGCAGTGCTAGCCACTGTGCCACCGTGCCACCCACGGTTGAAGTGTTCCGAGGCGGAAGATGAGGCGTTCTTCCTCCAGGCGTCTGGTGGTGAGGGAGCGGCGGTGGAGGAGGCCCAGGACCTCCATGTCCTCAGCAGAGTGGGAGGAGGAGTTGAAATGTTGGGCCACGGGGCGGTGGGGTTGATTGGTGCGGGTGTCCCAGAGATGTTCCCTAAAGCGCTCTGCTAGGAGGCGCCCAGTCTCCCCAATGTAGAGGAGACCACATCGGGAGCAACGGATATAATAAATGATATTAGTGGATGTGCAGGTAAAACTTTGATGGATGTGGAAGGCTCCTTTGGGGCCTTGGATAGAGGTGGGGGAGGAGGTGTGGGCGCAGGTTTTACAGTTCCTGCGGTGGCAGGGGAAAGTGCCAGGATGGGAGGGTGGGCTATAGGGGGGACGTGGACCTGACCAGGTAGTCACGGAGGGAATGGTCTTTACGGAACACGGAAAGGGGTGGTGAGGGAACTGGTGGGTTTGTAGGTGGTGGAAATGTCAGTAGCATATGGTGGTATGGGATACCCCAATGACAGGAACTAAGGCCATGGGTATGGCAAGTGATTGACGAGAAAATTGTATTAGAACGTCCAACCACATCGAGTCTGTGCCAACCATGATGCAAATCTAAAACAAATCCCATCTGCAGCACTTCCCTCTGTTCCCTGCCTGTTCACATCTCTGTCTAAAAACCTCTTACAGGTGGTTATTACCCCTGGCAGCACATTCCAGTCACATACCACCCATTTTTCCTCACACATCTCCTTTAAACCTTCCCCCCCCCATCTTAAACCCTCGCCCCCCCCTTTTAGTATTTGACATTTCCAACCCCAGGGACAGACTGTCCACCATTTCCATACCTCCCACCCCTGAAAGTTGCCACCCAGGGTTGACAGGGATGTTAAGAAGGCGTGTGGTGTGTTAGCTTTTACTGGGAGAGGGATTGAGTTTCAGAGCCATGAGGTCACGCTGCAGCTGTACAAAACTCTGGTGCGGCCGCACTTGGAGTTTTGCGTCCAGTTCTGGTCAACGCGTTTATAGGAAGGATGTGGAAGCCTTGGAAAGGGTTCAGAGGAATTTTTACTAGGATGCTGCCTGGGCAGGCCTAATGAGGAAAGGCTGAGGGGCTTGAGGCTGTTTTCGTTAGAGAGAAGGTTGAGAGGTGACTTAATTGAGACAAATAAAAGAATTAGAGGGTTAGATCGGGTGGACAGGGAGAGCCTTTTTCCTCAGATGGTGATGGCTAGCACGAGGGGACAGAGCTTTAAATTGAGGGGTGACAGATATCGGACAGATGTCAGAGGTAGTTTCTTTACTCAGAGAGTAGGAGGGGCGTGGAACGCACTGCCAGCACCAGTAGCAGACTCGCCAACTTTAAGGGCATTTAAATGGTCAGTGGGTGGGTATGTGGACGATAATGGAATAGCACAGGTTAGATGGTTCCACAGGTTGGCGCAACAATCAAAGGCCGAAGGGCCTGTACTGTGCTGGAATGTTCCGTGTTCTCTCATAGTCTTGGAGGCTTCTAACGGAGAAAACAATCTAGGTTGGTCCAACCTCTCCCTGTAGCTCGTGAAGTCCGATCTAGGTATGGTCCTGGGAACCCTCCAAAGCCACCACCATCCTTCCCCTCCCTCAAGGGGGGGGCGGGGGGGGGCCAGAGGTGTCACTGTCTTTACTGCCAGAGTCTAACCGGAGGGATCCATCGCTACCACTGCACAGGAGCACTGGTGAAACCCCCGTCCGGGCCTGGCGTCGAGAGTTTTGATCTCCTGGAATATCAAAGGGATCTACTGGGGTTGCAGAGCAGAGGAGCCTGGTCCCTGGGGTGAAAGATCTAGCCTTACTGAGAAGCGAGAGTTTGGGGGGGGGGGGGGGGGGGGGGAGGGGGGGCGGGCTTTGGGCCTGAAGCTGTCATTGAAATGCGGGAGATTTCGGCAACTGAGGAGGTGCTGAGGCGTTGGGGAGGGGGTGGGTGTGGGAATCTAGAGTTGGGGTGGGGTGTGGGGGGGGGGGGGGGAGCACGCTCTCGGAGATGGGGTGGGGGTGGGTTCTCCCGTTTAAGACTACGATGAGGAGGAATCGCTTCTCTCGGATGGTCCAGGTCCCAAGGAACTCTCTTGCCTGAGGGAGTGGGGGGGGGGGGACGTTCAGGAAAGAGGTTTATCAATTACACCCAAGGTCACGACAGATAGATTTTCAATTGACATGTGGTGGTGGGGCGGGAGGAGGAGACGTCAAAGGTTAACGGGGGAAGAGGGGTGGGTGGGGTTGGGGGCAGATCGGGGGAATTGAACAGGGGAGGGGGTAAGGGGTGGAAGGATACAGGGAAGGGGATTGGGGATGGCTTACGATGGGCCAAATGGCCATCTTCTGTGGGGTCCATCCTAAGCTATAGGATGCAGACCACGTCCTCCTGTGATTCTACAGCCACAGAGCTGGACAGCACAGAAACAGACCCTTCGGCCCCACTCCTCCATACTGACCATATTGTCATAGAGATGTACAGCTTGGGAACAGACCCTTCGGTCCAACCCGTCCATGCCGACCAGATATCCCAACCCAATCTAGTCCCACCTGGCCCATATCCCTCCAAACCCTTCCTATTCATAGACCCATCCAAATGCCTCTTAAATGTTGTCATTGTACCAGCCTCCACCACTTCCTCTGGCAGCTCATTCCATACACGCACCACCCTCTGTGTGAAAAAGTTGCCCCTTAGGTCTCTTTTATATCTTTCCTCTCTCACCCTAAACCTATGCCCCTCTAGTTCTGGACTCCCCCACCCCAGGGAAGAGACTTTATCTATTTACCCTATCCATGCCCCCTCATGATTTTATAAACCTCTATAAGGTCACCCCTCAGCCTCCGATGCTCCAGGGAAAACAGCCCCAGCCTGTTCAGCCTCTCCCTGTAGCTCAAATCCTCCAACCCTGGCAATACCCTTGTAAATCTTTTCTGAGCCCTTTCAGGTTTCACAACATCTTTCCGATAGGAAGGAGACCGGAATTGCACGCAATATTCCAACAGTGGCCTAACCAAGGTCTGTGTCTACGATCTATGCGACTTAACTCCATGATCTGCCTGGATCGCTCGCAAGACGAAGCTTTTCCCTGTGTCTCTGTACACGGGACAATCAATTCAATGTCCTGTACAGCCACAAGGTGCAGCTGCGCTGTATCGCCTTTGCGGGATCTTCCTTTACCTCATTCCTGGTCTCTTGATCCAGTGCCTCGGCTTTATCGAGGGGGAAGCCGGGGACCAGCTCGGTGGTCAGCACCCTCTTACTGCTGAGCTCGTCGATGACAGACGGAACGTTGAAGTAGGGTTCGTCCAGCAGCAGCTCCCTGCAGGAGACAGTGGCCGGTCAGAGGTCAGGGGTCAAAGGGGGGGGGGGCCTCTGCCCGGTTACCCAGGGCCACGCCAATCGAGACACCGGCATGGGCCACGTGTGGCGATCTGACCACCGGGTACCGCAGGCTGAGAGGGTACAGGGCGAGAGGACCACAGTGCCCACTGGCACACAGAACCACACCCTGTCTACCTCTGCCCACTCTCGCCAACACATGGACATCGAACAGGAATACACACACACACATGTGTAAACACACACACACACACGCCCAAACATATATGAACACTAACGCACACACGCACACGCAAAACACACACAGGCAGTGCTCTGACACACAGGACCATTCAGTGATGGCGCTGAGGAGTTAGACTTGTCCATTGCCTGGACTGGGCAGAGAGTGTGTCAGAGTGTGCCGTGAGCACGAGGGACTGGGGGGGGAAGGGAAGGGGTGGGGGGGAGCGAGGGACCAGGGAGAGGGAGAGGGACCAGGGAGAGGGACAGAGACCAGGGAGAGGGAGAGGGACCAGGGAGAGGGAGAGGGACCAGGGAGAGGGACCAGGGAGAGGGACAGAGACCAGGGAGAGGGAGAGGGACCAGGGAGAGGAGAGAGACCAGGGAGAGGAGAGGGACCAGGGAGAGGAGAGGGACCAGGGAGAGGGACCAGGGAGAGGGACAGAGACCAGGGAGAGGGAGAGGGACCAGGGAGAGGAGAGGGACCAGGGAGAGGAGAGGGACCAGGGAGAGGGACCAGGGAGAGGGACAGAGACCAGGGAGAGGGAGAGGGACCAGGGAGAGGGACCAGGGTGGGGCCCGTGGGGGATGAGGGTGAGCGACTGTCTCTCTCTCTCTCGCTGTGTCTCACTCACTTGAACCTCCTGGTGGAAGCAGCCTCCCTTCGGTAGTCACACTCCAGCACCAGCTCCTGGCTCATCACCTTGATGGCGTGTTCGGGGAACAGTCCTGTGGGAGGGGCAGGACAGTGACAGGGTCACCCTCACTCCACACTCACTGGCCGAGTACTACAACAACAACACCGCTGTAGCTACGCCATCTCACCGCCAAGTACCCGCAGGGCCAGGGGGTCGGAGAGAGGAAATTATTCTAGCTTCTACCCCATCGGAGATCCACCCCTGGCACAAGACCGAGATTATCAAGCTGCTGTGATGGCTATCCTGGTTGATAATCTTGGTTGGCATTTTCATCAATAACTAACACCCACAGGTTTGGGTGGGACTTTATCTTTACAACTCACTCGTGGGCCCAGCATTGGGCGCCCCATCCCTAATTGCCCCCCTAGAGAAGGTGGAGAGGCGGGGGGGGGGGGGGGGTGAGCGGCCATCTTGAACCGCCGCAGTCCCTGTGCTGTGGGTTAGACCCACAATGCCCTGGGGGAGGGAGTTCCAGGATTCTGACCCAAGGAACGACCGATATATTCCCAAGTCGGGATGGGGAGGGGTGGGAACTTGAAGGGGGGGTGGTGTTCCCATGTATCTGCTGCCCCTTGACCTTCTAAGATGGTGGTGAGTTTGGAAGGTGCTGCCTGAGGAGCCTCGGGGAGTTGCTGCAGTGCGTCTTGTAGATGGTACACACTGCTGCTACTGAGCGTCGGGGGGTGGAGGGAGGGGGTGTGGGGCCAATCGAGTGGGGGCTGCTCTGTCCCTGGATGGGGTTGAGCTTCTCGAGTGTTGTTGGAGCTGCCCCCCCCCCATCCAGGGACAAGTGGGGAATGTTCCCTCACCCTCCTGACTCAATGAGGGAGCCCGACCTGCACATGGGAGGGAGCCTAAACTGTGAGTGAGGGTAGGTGTTGAGGGAGCCTTACCTGCACATGGGAGGGAGCCTAACCTGTGAGTGAGGATAGGTGTTGAGGGAGCCTTACCTGCACATGGGAGGGAGCCTAACCTGTGAGTGAGGGTAGGTGTTGAGGGAGCCTAACCTGTGAGTGAGGGTAGGTGTTGAGGGAGCCTAACCTGTGAATGAGGGTAGGTGTTGAGGGAGCCTAACCTGTGAGTGAGGGTAGGTGTTGAGGGAGCCTAACCTGTGAGTGAGGGTAGGTGTTGAGGGAGCCTAACCTGTGAGTGAGGGGTAGGTGTTGAGGGAGCCTAACCTGTGAGTGAGGGTAGGTGTTGAGGGAGCCTTACCTGTGAGTGAGGGTAGGTGTTGAGGGAGCCTAACCTGAGTGAGGGTAGGTGTTGAGGGAGCCTAACCTGTGAGTGAGGGTAGGTGTTGAGGGAGCCTAACCTGTGAGTGAGGGTAGGTGTTGAGGGAGCCTTACCTGTGAGTGAGGGTAGGTGTTGAGGGAGCCTTACCTGTGAGTGAGGGTAGGTGTTGAGGGAGCCTTACCTGTGTGAGGGTAGGTGTTGATGGAGCCTAACCTGTGAGTGAGGGTAGGTGTTGAGGGAGCCTTACCTGTGAGTGAGGGTAGGTGTTGAGGGAGCCTTACCTGTGAGTGAGGGTAGGTGTTGAGGGAGCCTAACCTGTGAGTGAGGGTAGGTGTTGAGGGAGCCTTACCTGTGCGTGAGGGTAGGTGTTGAGGGAGCCTAACCTGTGTGTGAGGGTAGGTGTTGAGGGAGCCTTACCTGTGAGTCAGGGTAGGTGTTGAGGGAGCCTTACCTGTGAGTGAGGGTAGGTGTTGAGGGAGCCTTACCTGTGAGTGAGGGTAGGTGTTGAGGGAGCCTTACCTGTGAGTGAGGGTAGGTGTTGAGGGAGCCTTACCTGCAGGGAGGGTGTTGCTCATGTTGAGAAGGGCAGTCAGGTTCCGGAGATCACTGTCAATGCTCTGGGCAACACCGGGATACTGTGGGACAGAGAGAGAGAGTAGGGGGAGGGGAGAGAGATTAGGGGGAGAGAGAGATTAGGGGGAGAGAGAGATTAGGGGGAGAGAGATCAGGGGAGAGAGAGATTAGGGGGAGAGAGAGATTAGGGGGAGAGAGAGATTAGGGGGAGAGAGAGAGAGAGATTAGGGGGAGAGAGAGATTAGGGGGAGAGAGAGATTAGGGGGAGAGAGAGATTAGGGAGAGAGAGAGATTAGGGGGAGAGAGAGATTGGGGGGAGAGAGAGATTAGGGGGAGAGAGAGATTAGGGGGAGAGAGATCAGGGGAGAGAGAGATCAGGGGAGAGAGAGATTAGGGGGAGAGAGAGATTAGGGGGAGAGAGAGATTAGGGGGAGAGAGAGATTAGGGGGAGAGAGAGATTAGGGGGAGAGAGAGATTAGGGGGAGAGAGTGATTAGGGAGAGAGAGAGAGATTAGGGGGAGAGAGAGATTAGGGAGAGGGAGAGAGATTAGGGGGAGAGAGAGAGATTAGGGGAGAGAGAGATTAGGGGGAGAGAGAGATCAGGGGAGAGAGAGATTAGGGGGAGAGAGAGATTAGGGGGAGAGAGAGATTAGGGGGAGAGAGAGATTAGGGGGAGAGAGAGATTAGGGAGAGGGGAGAGAGATTAGGGGGAGAGAGAGATTAGGGGAGAGAGATTAGGGAGAGAGAGATTAGGGAGAGAGAGATTAGGGAGAGAGAGATTAGGGGAGAGAGAGTTAGGGAGAGAGAGATTAGGGAGAGAGAGATTAGGGAGAGAGAGAGATTGGGGGAGAGAGAGATTAGGGAGAGAGAGAGATTAGGGAGAGAGAGATTAGGGAGAGAGAGAGATTGGGGAGAGAGAGATTGGGGGAGAGAGAGATTGGGGGAGAGAGAGATTGGGGGAGAGAGAGATTGGGGGAGAGAGAGATTGGGGGAGAGAGAGATTGGGGGAGAGAGAGATTGGGGGAGAGCGCGATTAGGGGGAGAGAGAGATTGGGGGAGAGAGAGATTGGGAGAGAGCGCGATTAGGGGGAGAGAGAGATTAGGGGGAGAGAGAGATTAGGGGGAGAGAGAGATTAGGGGGAGAGAGAGATTAGGGGAGGAGAGAGATTAGGGGGAGAGAGAGATTAGGGGGAGAGAGAGATTGGGGGAGAGAGAGATTGGGGAGAGAGAGAGATATTAGGGGGAGAGAGAGAGATTAGGGGGAGAGAGAGAGATTAGGGGGAGAGAGAGAGAGAGATTAGGGGGAGAGAGAGAGAGATTAGGGGGAGAGAGAGAGAGATTAGGGGGAGAGAGAGAGAGATTAGGGGGAGAGAGAGAGAGATTAGGGGGAGAGAGAGATTAGGGGGAGAGAGAGATTAGGGGGAGAGAGAGATTAGGGGGAGAGAGAGATTAGGGGGAGAGAGAGATTAGGGGGAGAGAGAGATTAGGGGGAGAGAGAGATTAGGGGGAGAGAGAGATTAGGGGGAGAGAGAGATCAGGGGAGAGAGAGATTAGGGGGAGAGAGAGATTAGGGGGAGAGAGAGATTAGGGGGAGAGAGAGATTAGGGGGAGAGAGAGATTAGGGGGAGAGAGAGAGAGATTAGGGGGAGAGAGAGATTAGGGGGAGAGAGAGATTAGGGGAGAGAGAGATTAGGGAGAGAGAGATTAGGGGGAGAGAGAGATTAGGGGGAGAGGAGAGAGATTAGGGGGAGAGAGAGATTAGGGGAGAGAGAGATTAGGGGGAGAGAGAGATTGAGGGGAGAGAGGATTAGGGGAGAGAGAGATTTAGGGGAGAGAGAGATTGGGGAGAGGAGGAGAGAGATTAGGGAGAGAGATTAGGGAGAGAGAGATTAGGGGAGAGAGAGATTTGGGGGAGAGAGATTTGGGTGAGAGTGTTGGGAGTGTGAGTTGGGGAGAGAGAGATTAGGGGAGAGAGAGATTGGGGAGAGAGAGATTGGGGAGAGAGAGAGTTGGGAGAGAGAGAGATTGGGGAGAGAGAGAGATTAGGGGAGAGAGAGATTGGGGAGAGAGAGATTGGGAGAGAGCGCGATTAGGGGAGAGAGAGATTGGGGAGAGAGAGATTGGGGGAGAGAGAGATTAGGGGGAGAGAGAGATTAGGGGAGAGAGAGATTAGGGGGAGAGAGAGATTAGGGGGAGAGAGAGATTAGGGGAGAGAGAGAGTTAGGGGAGAGAGAGATTGGGGAGAGAGAGATTGGGGAGAGAGAGATTGGGGAGAGAGATATTAGGGGGAGAGAGATTAGGGAGAGAGAGAGAGATTAGGGAGAGAGAGATTGAGGAGTGAGAGAGGAGGGGAGATAGAGAGATAGGAGAGCGCGATTAGGAGATAGAGAGATTAGGGAGAGAGAGATTAGGGAGAGAGAGATTAGGAGAGAGAGAGATTAGGGAGAGAGAGATTAGGGAGAGAGTGTGATTAGAGAGAGAGAGAGATTAGAGAGAGAGAGGAGAGATTAGAGGAGAGGGAGAGATTAGAGAGAGGAGAGAGGAGAGAGAGGAGAGAGAGAGAGAGATGAGAGGGGAGAGAGAGAGATTAGGGGGAGAAGAGTGAGTTAGGGGGAGAGAGAGAGATTAGGGCGAGAGAGAGAGATTAGGGGAGAGAGAGAGATTAGGGGAGAGAGAGAGAGATTAGGGGAGAGAGAGAGAGATTAGGGAGAGAGAGAGATTAGGGGAGAGAGAGAGATTAGGGGAGAGAGAGAGATTAGGGGGAGAGAGAGAGATTAGGGGGAGAGAGAGATTAGGGGGAGAGAGAGAGATTAGGGGGAGAGAGAGATTAGGGGAGGAGAGAGAGATTAGGGGGAGAGAGAGAGATTAGGGGGAGAGAGAGAGATTAGGGGGGAGAGAGAGAGATTAGGGGGAGAGGAGAGATTTGGGGGAGAGAGAGATTAGGGGGAGAGAGAGATTAGGGGAGAGAGTGATTAGGGGGATGAGAGAGATTTGGGGGAGAGAGAGATTAGGGGGAGAGAGAGATTAGGGGGAGAGAGAGATTAGGGG